>NC_142685.1:62747500-63050530 GCF_056320005.1 Nelumbo lutea | reverse complement strand
AACGGCCATGAGAGAGACCCCCTTCAGCCTGACCTATGGCATGGAAGCAATAATCCCAACAGAGATCATCCAGTCGACGCTCCGAGTAGAAGCCTACAATAAGGCAAAGAACAGTGGAGCCATCAGAGCAAACCTAGATCTGTTGGAAGAAGCACAAGAGCAAGCATAGATTAGGGTGGCCACCTACTAGCAACCAGTGGTCCGCTACTACAACTCCAAGGTGAAAGAAAGGCATTACCGAGAATGAGACCTTGTTCTCAGGAAGGTCATGGTCCTCGAACCTGGTGTAGGAAAGCTGGGTCCCAACTGAGAAGGCCCCTACAGGATCAAACAAGTTGTTGGCCCCGACACCTTTCGCCTAGAGCATTTAGATGGAAAACCCGTCCTTCAGATGTGGAACTTGGAGAACCTTCAGATGTACTACAAATGAGTGTAATTTTTTGATGAAGTAATGAATGAATTAAGCAAATTTTCTCTTCGACTCAATGCTCAGTGTGTGTTCCCACCAGGTCTCTAAGACCCCTTGGCTTCATGACTGGCCGAGGTGCATGGCCTCTCCCGAGGACCACACCCTCTTGCCGGACTGTCGCTAAGGCACATAACTATGGCGAACACCCTAACTAAATGCCTCGCTATACCAAGACGGCCAAGGCCTCGCACGCCTCACCACCCGCCTCGGCGGCAATTAGCCTCTTGGTCTTTCACACTTAGTGCCACTAGCTAAAGACGGCAAGCCCGACCAACTCGGCGGTTTGCCTCAGCCTGAGACCCTGACCTCCTCAGAGTGTCACCTCTGCCTCGTCGAAGTAACCACTTAGGGAGATGGGAGCTAGGCGAGCCTCAGCTCTGCCTTGGCCCCTCCCTCATAGTATGATAGGCCATCTCGGCTTTGCCTAAGCTACCACAGGAGGAAGTGAGCTAGGTAAGCTTCAGCTTCACTTCGGCCTCTCCCCCCACACCTCAATAGGCCACCTTGAACTTGCCTAAGTGAGCACTTTGAGAAAAATGGGCCAAGCAAGCCACATTTCGGTCGTGCGGCTCTACCTTGGCCTCTCCCTCCTGACTACCTAAGGCATGCGTATAACAAGCCAACATGAGTTATTTTTTGTGCTATGTGGTCTTTTTGCTTGGGGGGGGGGGCAAGGACCCCTTGGTAAGGGAAAGAAAAAGAAGAGATGAAAAAGGAAAAAGAACACAACGAATACAAAATGCGCAAGATACAAAAATGCTTGATCTTTCATTATGCTTCAAAAGTGTTGCCTTTACAAAAAAAGTTTTGCAGCCCCTTAGGCCGAACACACTTACAATCACAACAAAAGAGTAAAAAGAAAAAGGAAGAAGGCCCCATTAGAACTCACCGCCAGCTGGGGGAAGGGAAGAGTCCGCATCACCATCAACAACTTTGGTGACCGCAACTGCCTCCTCGAGAGAGTCTAAAATCACCTTCAAGCTCTTGACATCGAAGTCCAACAGCATCTCCTTGAGGACTTTCTTGGTTCCTCAATCTTGTCTAGGTACATCCCAAACGCACAGTCGGCAAGGTCCTCTACCGGCTTCTCTGCCTCCTCTACCCTCCTCTCTGGCTCGGTAGCCTGCCTTGCCGCTTCAGCCACCTTCTCGGCATTGGCTGCCTACTTCAGCACCTCAGTGACCTTCCTTTCGGCTTCAACAGCCTTTTTCTTTGCCTCGGCCACTCGCTTCTCGGCCTCAGTGGCACACCCCTCGGTGCGGGTTGCCTTCCACTAGACCTCGAAGATGATGCTCTCGAGGCGAACCCTCTCCTCTTGCTCCTTGGAGAGGCGCTTGTCCGCTTCCTTCAGCTTCTCCTCGGCATCTAGTTGAAGCATCTACTCGTCCTTGTGGCCTTTTATGAACTTGGCGACCTTGTCCTTGACCTTGGTAGAAGTCTTTTGAAGCTTCTCTTTCTCCTTCTTGAGCCTATCCAAGTGGGCCAAGCTAAGGCTCATTCAGTCCCCCAGACCAACGAAGTGGAGACAGGCCTGCAACGAGAACCATCATTGGAAGCTACAACAAAGAAAGAACAAAAGGACACAAAGATGAACGCAAAAATGTACCTCGGCTAAGTGGTGCAACCCCTTGCCGTAGATGGCCTGCGGCGAACTCTGCATCATTTGGTAGCGATCTCTCGAGAGAATCGCTCCGTCCACCAAGGCCTAGCTGACCCCTTCCTTAGTGATGGAGTCCCCCTCACGAACTAACCATTGCAAGTGGAAGACCTTGGAAGATTACTCGCCCCCCTCAGCGAGCTCTTGTGCAAATGTGGGGGCGGATGAGGGCGCCATGCGGTGCTCCTTAACAGGAGGCCCCTTCGTCGTTGTGTCTCCGGTAGGATGCTCGCTGTGGGATGCCTTCTTCAGCAGCTGTTCTTTCAGGGTCTCCTTGGCAGGCCTCTTCTTGCCCGCCTCGACCTCCTCGGCCGGCCTCTTCCCCTTGGCAGGGACCTGAGCAGATGTCCCCTTGGTAGAGACCTGTGGAGTTGTCTCCTTGGTAGGGAAGTGTGCAGTAGTCCCCTTAGTAGGGACTTGTGAGGCCACCCCCTTGGCGGGGACTTGTTGTGAAGCTACCCCCATGGTGGGGGCAGGCGCCCGCTCGTTCCTCGCGGTGGGACTCTGCGGTGTCTATGAGCCCGCCTTCTGGTTTGCTCGTTCCTTATGCTTGCCACGAGCATGCTCCACGAGCATCTTCTTGGTGTCCATTGGCACCTTTGCAAGCAAAAAAAAAAAAATAGATCAATATCGTATGACGAGGATGAGGGAAGTGTGTTAAGGAACTGCGAGACCTCCCCTACCGGGGGGGCAGGGCTGAACCCCACGAACACTAATGGAACCTCCTCCTCCACCAATGGCTTGGCCTGGACTGTCCCCATCATGAGTAGGTGAGCTACGTCAACGGCTTCCTTGTCCCGGAGCGGAGGGGGACACCTCTCGACTACTAGGCAAGCCTCTCCCCACTTCGACCTAAAGGTCCAACCTTTGGGGCAAGAGACAGAGAAAAACTTGTCCTTCCAACTGTGGATGGACAGAGGGTTGTAAAAAGGTTTTTCCCTCCGAGGATGGAAGTAGTACATGTTGGCCTCGGAAGCATGCTTCCTCGACATGAACATGGCACGAAACAATTTTGAGGTTAACTCAACATCCTGAAGCTGAGCCCACACCAACATGGCTATTGGTGTGTCTGGAAGCACGTCGTTAAACACTCCAAAACACCAGTTTAAACATTTATAATTTTTACCATTTGTCAAACAACTACTAACATAGTAAATGGGTGAGAACGGGTCGTATCCACAGGGAAGCAAGTGAAAAATTAATATATACTTAGATCCGAGCAAGAGAATGCAATCGGGAATGGCGGAAAATACGAAAATAAAATCTATTATTGCTAAAATTAAATGTTTCAAATTTAAACAAGACAATAAATAAAAATCAAAATTTAATATAAGTGCGGAAATCAACAAAAGAAAAAAAGACATAAACATAGTTGATCCAAAATTCGGGTCTAGTGGCGAAAGCTACAGATCATCCGGAGCATGTCGTTAAACACTTCGGAACACCAGTTTAAATATTTATAAAATTTTTTCAATTCTCAAACAACTACTAACGCAGTAAATGGATGATAACGGGTTGTATCCACAGGGAAGCGAGGGAAAAATTAATATGTACTTAAATCTTAACAAGAGAATATAATCAAGAATTGCAGAAAATAAGAAAATAAAATCTATTATTGCTGAAATTAAATGATTCAGAATTGAACAAAACAATAACTAAAATTCAGAATTTAACAAAGTGTGAAAATCAACAAAAGAAATAAACAAAGTTGATCCAAAATTCGGATGTAGTGGTGGTAGCTGTAGATCGTCCGGAAAGCTTGTAGGAACCCCTCCTGATAAGAACCAAGCGTCCTTCTTTTCTACAACCCTTGAACCCCTCGAGACACCTTAGCCTTGAACTGGACGAAATCAGATCTGCAGAATAGAGAAATGAACAAGAATTAAATCTAAAAGAATGCAGAAATAAAAACACGAAAGAAAATGAAGAAAATAAAAAAAGTGGTTGATCAAATCCAGTGGCGGTAGTTGTATATTGGTTGAACAGTTTGCAGAAACCCCTCCTGACAAGAATTGGGCATCCTCTCCTTCTACAACCCTTGAACTCCTTAAGAAACCTTGGCCTTATGAACTGAGTGAATTAACCAACCCTTCTCTAGGGCCCCTAGGGTCCTTTTTATAGAGAATGGTGGATATAACTAGAATTAGAGAGAAAGAGGGGGGCGACAGCTAGGTTTTAGTAGAAAATGGGTGCCCTAGGTTTAGAATGAAGGGTTAGAATGGTTCTATGGTGATCCTAAAGTTGAGAAAAAAAGGAGAATTCACCCAATATTATGTAAGGCTGAGATTTAATGGATAAATGCTGAATGGTGAAGATTAGAAGTTTGGTGGCTCCTAGGGTTAGAATGCCAAAAAGAAAGTGCCCTAGAATGGATGGTGGAGATTAGAAGGGATGGAAGGTGAGGATTTAGCAGTTAGGGGCATGTAGGGTTTGTTTAGAGTGAAAAGAATGGGTTAAAAGAAGCCCTAGGGTTTGCTAAGGCGTGGGGAGCATGCTAATACAGTAGGAGGGGCGCCAAACTGGGTTTAGCAACTTGGAGGCGCCCTCCTAATTTTAGTTTTTCACAAAAACACCCCCTCTCTTAGCTAGACTTCACACCAGCTTCCCAAAAACTGCAATTCAGCCATAAAACCTTCCTAGTTTTGTACAAAATTTGCACAGATACCCTCAGAGGTCACAACATTGAATTTAACTAAGAAAAGGGAATACTTTGACTATTCTAAAGCTGAAAATACCCCTGAAATGCTACCCTTAAGGCATCAAAATGTAGAGTTATCAGCTATCATGGTCCTAAGGGCGTTGGGGATGAACTGGCTGATAATGATGCCATACCACTCTAGCAACTCAGAGATCAAGGGAGGAAGGGGAAACCTAAAGCCAGACTCTAAAAAGTGCTTGTATATGCAGATTTCCCCCTCGTCGGGGGTCCACGACCACTCATCGACGTCAGGGACCCTAAGTTTGTACAAACGAGGTATGTGGAACCTCCTAGCTAAGGATTTGAGCTGGTCCACATCTAAGGAGCTATTGAACTCCAAGCGTGGGAAGTCAGCTGCAATCACCCTTTGGGCAATGCTCTCAGTCACCGGTCCCAGGACGAGCTCCATGACCCTCTCCCCCTCGGCCTGAGGAGATCCCTCAAGCTCCCTTGGCAATACTGACACGGTGCTCTCATGGGGAGAGTCATCGCCTCGGTGGCTGCCCTCGGCACCCGTATAGGCTACTCTTTCCTTCAACACTACCACTTCCTGCTGAGGGGGGACAACAACCAAGGGACCCAAGGAAGAAAGAGGGGAAGGGGTTAGAGAAGAGCTCCTCTCCGAACCGTTTAGAAGCTCATAGCATTTAGGGCCAGAGTCAGAGAAAGACATGTTTGAAGGAATTACCTAGAAGTTGGAGAGAAAGAGGGAGATGGCGAAGTTTGTTGAAGATTGAAGGCCTGGGAGTAGTTCACTTGATAACAAGGGCACCTAGAGGCGAATGACAGGAGAACAACGGCTAAGCCCTCTATTTATAGGAGAACAAACGGCTCAGATCTTGCCAAATCCAACGGCTACAAGTCTCCCGCCTCCGTTTCCCATCCGGGACGTGACACCAGTCGCTCGACCTCGGGAGACGAAATGACGCTTGATTGATGCTCAGCTTTGGGGAGACGAAACGACGTCTAACAATTGATGCCTAGCCTCGAGAGGAAACGATGCCAAGCGTACCAGCAGGTCCGCTCGCCGCTACCCATTGGTCCGTGTGAACGAACCGAGTGGACACACGAACCGGTTCACTCGGAACAACCGTTCCCCTCACGGAAGGCTCTCCCCATGCCAAACTCGTATCAAACACAGTCCCATGCCACAGACGGCCCCAAACCGTCACAACATAAGTAGGAAGCACGGAATCAGCTCCGTCGAGCCCCTTTCACCTAGGCTTCCTAGCCGAACTGAACCATCCGAGCCCAACTACTCTCAGACAACTCCGACTATAAATGCAAGGCACCTCCCACAAGGTAAAGGATCCAATTCAAAAAACTTGAGCAATCTGTAAGCATTACTTCTCCCTGGAGAACCCAAGTGCTATCTGAGACCTTGTTTGGACCCATCGGCTCCAGACCTCTAGATCACATTATGTGCGTACTAACTTGACTGTCAGAGTCTTCCTTGGGTACTCACCCGAGGCCTCTGACAGTTCACTCCTTGCAGGACCCGTACCGAGGCCTCCTTTGGACCCATCACACATCACACTCGGCACTAGCCCTCAGCTCCTACATTATCTAAAGAGACCTTCCACCTCAGACTTAGTCCTCGTCCTCGGCTTCCCTTATTGTCCTCAACCAATCCGAGCATCAAGACAAACCATAGCAACCACAAGCCTTGACACCAAGCTTGAGAAACTAGCTTTGTCATTTCTCTAATAGATGGCGTATTCTAACGACTACAATGTCCATTAGCATAAGTATTTGTTACAGCTTTGGACCAACATGTAAATATTCTTTCTGGCTAATTTTACCCTTGCTTTGGTCTGCTCCAACCATGCTCCTTTTTGTAGTCTTATCACCAGTTCCTACATTCCAAGAGAAAATACATTTTGTTGTTAAAAACCCTCAAAACCAACCAAAGTCTAACTGTTTAGAAGATGATTCTTACCTTTGCTCAGTTGATGGGTCGAAGAAGAAGAAGAATCTTTGTCGCTAAAGTCGAAGCCCATGAGATTGGAGATGGTGTCAAATTCCGATTAGAGGTCATGCAATGCCAAATTATGACTATGCTTCACATCAATGAAATCGGAGATGATAGCTCCTCTACACATATTTGGTTCAAATAGAGAAACAAATATCAAAATCAAATAAAACCTAGAGTGGTTTCACCACACTCGCCTTTCATTTATAATGCATCCGTTATACTTACATCCCTGAACCATCCATCCAATAAAACTAAAAACGGACAAAATCGTAACTTTGCCTTTTCTTTTTGGTGCAAACATCTCTAATGGAGGGCAAATGAAAGGACGAAGAAGAACAATACATAATGTATGTTGGAGATCATGGGTGATGAGGAGGGGCATGTTTTGAAAATTTAATCAACAAGTAAGTACATTTTTGTCTTTACATGAGAGAAGACCGACGACTCTAGTCCTGAGTTCTCGAGAAAAAATAATTAGTGTTTTGAAGGATATTTTAATAAATCTACATCTAGGCACAAGGGCAAAATAAGAATTTAGAAAAAACAAGCACATTAAATCGGCTTTTCAACTGAGAAAGGGAGGTAGTTGCGTGTTTTCTAAAAAGTACATGGGAGGTTATTGTTAAAGTGAAAATATAGGGGAGGTTTTTGTACATTAATTCTCTCTCTCTCTTTCTCTCTCTCTATCTATATATATATATATTAAAACAAAGTAATCAAGAATTTTTCTCTTTTTTTGAATTAAAATATATATATATATATATTTTAAAACAAAATATATATATATATATATATATATATATATTTTATTTTTTATATTAAAACAAAGTAAACAAAGAGATGCACTTTTCCAATAACCTAAATAATCTCTGCTCCTAAAATTTATCCTAAACTACCTCCCACTTTTTTCCAGAATTATCTTTAATTCCTATTTATCTTTTAAATTATCTCTAATTCCTATTTATCTCCAAAATTATCTCTAATTTAGTAGAGAGTTTCTCTCCAAAATTATCTCTAATTCCTACTTATCATCTCCCCTACATTTTATCTATATCTATCTACAAAAAGGTTGGATTAAAAATTTAAGAATTACTTAAATATTCTAACAAAATTATATAATAAATTTAAAATACTTATTAAAAACAAAAAATAATTTTATATTTTTACAAAATATATCACTAAATTATGTACCAACAATTTAAATTATGTTTTTCCAAATTATCAATTTAAATGTTTTGAAATATTTAATAATATGTAATATCTTTAAATAAATAAAGTTCAAATAACAAAAAAAATAAATATTTTATAGAATATTTAAATATTTAAATAACTAAATATTTATCATAATTATATTTTAAAAAGTTAAAATAACGAAATTATCTAATAAATAATTTTATATTTTTACAAAATAAATTACGAAATTATGTACTAACAATTTAAATTATGTTTTTCCAGATCATTAATTTAAATGTTTTTCAAATATTTAATAATATGTAATAGCTTTAAATAAAAAATCAAATAACAAAAAAAATTAAATATTTTATAGATTATTTAAATATTTAAATAACTAGATATTTATCATAACTAGATTTTAAATAGTTAAAATAACGAAATTATGTAATAAATTAAAAAAATCTTTAAAGCAAAAAATAATTATAACATAATATTGAAATTAATAATTATTTAGTATATTACAAAATTAATAATGAAATTATGTAATAATAGTATAAATTATGAGACACATAAGCCTTAACGAACTCAAGAGGGGAAACATCCTTCATTGTTCTAGCAGTCTCCATGGCTACAGCTAGACCCTCGTGTTTCACCGAGGGTAGTCTGAAGCAAGTTTTTCTCTCTCAGGAAAAAAAAATTATACCTTCAGGTCCTTCACGGTTTTATTGTCAGTAATGGTGGTGTGACAGTGGGCTCGCCGCCAGTGGACTCAGGCTTGGTCACAGGCAAGTTGCCACTGCAAGTGCTGCTACAACTTGTAGAATTGCCAATGGTGGTGTTACTACCACTACAAACTCCCCGCTCACTGCTGCAAACTCGCTAAACAGTCGCTGCAAACTTGCCGCCTACCGCAACTCTTACTGTTGGAGACTAGAAGTGCTGCAAAATACACTGGTTGCCGCTGCAAACTCGTTGTCGCCGATCGCCTTTAATCACCGTCGGTCGGTGTGTGTTGTCATCGGATGCCGAAGGTGCTGGCCGCTTTAGGTGGTCAGTGGGGGTTCTAACCCTACAGGGCCTAAACATTCAATTTGGGATGGGATATTTAAGTCATTTTATTTTATTTTATTTAAAATAGTGAAAATAAAAAGGAAAACCTGCGAATCGTTGCCCAGGTCGAACGGTTTAGCAGTCTGATTGCCTAGGTCAGTGGTTTTCTAACTTTTTCAACATTTTTAAGGAATTTCTGGTTTCTAGTATAACCGGGCTCAGGGGCAGACTAGTTACCAGTTTTTCTGATCCAACCGTCCAGTCCGGTCCAGTTTTGAAAACCATCTTACTTACCCACCACTAGGAGGGAAGAAAATGATTTTGTTTTCAAATTAATTTTCAATATAATTTTTTATACTACTAAAATTAATGTTGTAGATTTAATTAGTAGAATTTAGTGATAAGAAAAATATATCTTAAATATAGGATTTAATGAGAGAATATACATTAGATATGAGATTTAATCAAAAAGAATGAGAAAATATTTTTTTTAATTGATTTTAATTTTATGTTCTGTTTCCATCATTAATAAAAACATTTCTTTAATTTCAATATTTATTTGTATTTTATTTATTTTTGAATTTTATTATTTAATTGTGAGACATGGGCTAGCCCATTTAACCCGAAATGGTTAAAAGTATAAGTTTTTATGTTATTGGAATTATTAATTTATTATATGGATTTAATTAGTGGAATTTAATGATGAGAAGAAACAAAAATTCAATGATGGTGAATGGGAGTTAATACTTTAAATGTTGGATTTAATGAGAGGGAATTGAATGCATTGAATAATAGTATTCAAATTACATTTTCTACCCTCACAATAAAGACGGTTCATATTTCAAAAAGGGTATTCTAGTCAAGAAAAATTTCAAAAATTTTAGATGTTATTCATACTTTTTTATAGTAGTGTAGATATAGATTTTAGTATTTGGTGATACACCCGAATCCTCCATAGGGAATTGTGTTATGCTCCTCATAGATCGCTCCTCACATCAACCTCACAGCCACATCCCATTGTGTATTTTGACCATCTCCCCATGAATAATAAATACAAGTACGAGAGATGTTCCCAATGTGTAGTCGGGATATCTATGAGGTCGGTTTGAGGAGCACTCTATGACGAGTAGATCTGGCCTCCTCCATTGGGGCGTTTGGATAGTGCACCATGACACTTAAAACAAGTTCAGATCTACTGACCACAACACATTGCTGGCCACACTCATCTAGCCATATTGTGAAAATATCAATGACCACAACACAACCGATGTTCCATATGTGCGACTGGATGAGTGTAACCAGCAATTTGTTGTGGTCAGCAGATCCAAAATCTCTCCAAACAAACTAGCTAACATACCAATTGCATCATCCCTTGGTAAATTCCAACGTTTTGGGTTCAATAGGGCTTACCTCTATATATCCAAAATTTGATAAAGATTGGTTAATAGAGGTGCAACTTGGGTGGGCCCAACCTAAGCCTAAACTGACCTAGCCTAAAATTTTACATGGGTTGGGCTCATGCCAAAGTATTCGACTAGACTTAGGCCTAGCCCTTAGGTATGCATTTACATACATACATACATACATACATACATACATACATACATACATACATATATATATATATAGTAAATGTACACATGCATTGCATGTTGAAATTTTAAAGTACAATAACAATTATTATTATTATTATTAAACTTTGTATTCCATTTCTATCATAAATTAAAATGATTTTGATTTTAACAATTATTTCTATTTAATATGATGAATATAATACATTAGAAATGTTCCCAAGTGTTTTTAGTAAAATTCTCTACTTTTTCATTTTTTGTGTTCTAACTCTTTTTAAATATTTATTATTCAATTATGACATCATGAGTTTCTTTGAAAAGTTGGATCATCGACCCACATCTAGATAGGAAAACAACGTTTTTTTTTTCAGATTAGTTTTAAATTAAATATTTCATCTATATTATATAAATAATTTTTACTTATCACAATTAATTTTTGTTTTAACATAATTAATATATAATTTTTATAGTCTTTTGATTACTTGTACTTTATAATTTTTTAAAGGTTCATTATTTAACTATCATATCATCAATTAATCTATTTGACCAAACCACTAACTCACCACCCAAAAAGGAAAATAGTTTGATTTCTAGGTTGATTTTAGATTTTGTATTGCATTTCCATCATTGATAAAATTATTTCTTATGCATAATACTTATTTTTATTCAATATAATGGATTTCTAATATTAGATATGTACCCAATATGTTATTTTTTTTAAAGATATAACATTAGATATGTGCCCAAATTTTTTCTCCTTTTTATTATTTTTGTGATTCTTTGCATTTTTTTTATTTTTAAAAATTTTATTATTTGACTATGACAACATTTCATTTCTAGGTTGATTTTAAAATTGACATTCCATTTTCATCATTAATTATTTTGTTTAATATAATGAATATACAATATTAGAGATTTTCCAATTATTTTTATTTTTCTTATATTTTATATTTTATTTATTTTAATTATTTATTATTTTGTTATGTTAATATTGATTAACCCATTTGACCCCCAATGCATGGTTGAATTGCCTACCCATTATCGTGAGAGAAGAAAATGGTTTTTTTTTTTTCAAATTACGTTTCAAAATATTTATTTTTATACTAATGAAATTAATGTTATGGATTTAATTAATATAATTTAATGATGTGAAAAATACATCTTACATATAAGATTTAATGATAGAATATACTTTAGATATGAGATTTAATAAGAGAGAATAGAAAAATAGCTTTATTTTCAATTGATTTTAAATTTTACATTTTATTTCCATCACTAATAAAAATATATTTTTTTTATCTATCATACTTATTATTGTTTAATATATCAAATTTATGATGTTAAAAATATTTTCAAGTTTTTAAATTTATATGCTTTTTGAATTTTATATATTTTGAATTTCATTATTTAATTGTAGAAACATGGGTTGGCCCATTTGGCCCAAAATGGTTTAATTTCTAATACCACTTATATGAAAACATTACTTTTTTTTTTCTAGGTAGATTTTAAATGTATATTAGAATTATTAATTTATTATGCATTGATTTAATTAGTAGAATTTATTGATCAGAAGGAACAAAAATTCCTCAAATATATGATTCAATGAGGGTGAAAGGGAATTAATACTTTATTGGATTTAGTGAGAGGGAATTGAATGTACTAAATAATAGTATTCAAATTACATTTTCTACCCTTAGAATAAAGAGGGATTATATTTTGAAAAAGGGGTATTTTTGGTCAAGAAAAACTCTAGAAATTTTAAAGGGTATTTGTAAGTATAAATAGATACAAATTTTTATATACACATAAACATTTGCACATATATATATACACATACGCACATGTAATACATCTACATATTTGCCTATATATATATACATGTATAATTTTAGAGAAAGTTTATTGACCAACCCGAGCCCTGGCCCAACCCAAATGTATCAAATTACAATATTGGCTGGGCTGGGGTTTAAAGGGCCAGACTTGACCTTGGGCTCAGTCTGGCCCAAATCTTTGGGTTGGACCTGAATTGACTATTAACCCCGCCCAAGCAGCCCAATTTGCAGCTGGCCCTTGCAGGTTTGGCATTTAACCCAGCCCGCTTACATCCGGTTCCATGGATTGTGAATGGTATCACTGAATGCATCTACCACGTGCTTTTTACGGAACCAATAATTCGGAAAGGGAGAAAACAAGAACCGATAAATGAAGAGTCTGTTTTATCGCAGTCAAATGTGGCTGGGGTAAAAACAAGCTTGAATTGAAGGATGTGTGATTGCAAATCATTGTGGGTAGAGAATAGATAGGAAATCAGGTTTCCTATAAATGAGCCTTCGTCCTCGTCCTCGTCTTCATGAATTCCTCGACCTGCCCTGCAATTCTCTCTCTCTCTTTCTCTCTCACATGGGGAATCAATGGAAGCACGCTTTCATTTTTCATCTATTCATCTTCATTTTTCCTCTAACTGGTAATACAAACAGAGCTGGGTTTATTGTTCTCTTTCTGAGATAATTATGCTTGTTGGACAGCTTCTGCGCTTTTTTCTCTGTTGTTTGAAAATTTTCAAGCTGTTCTTATTTAATTTTGTGAATTCACAGGAGTTCAACTGGTTCAAAGTTCATCCCATCATCATCACCACCAACTTCTGTCCAAGCTTTTCGTGTTTGGTGACTCTTATGCTGACACCGGGAATAATCAGAAGTCTACATCTAGGTCATGGAATGTACCTTACGGGACAACTTTTCCCGGTGAACCAGCTGGCCGTTTCTCCGACGGCCGGGTTCTGACGGACTACGTAGGTGGGTTCTCTCTCTCTCTCTGATACAATAAAGTTAAGAAAAACTACATTACGTAGTACGTATGAATGGATAGCTAGTTTAGATTTCCTTTTTTTTTTTATCATTTTAAATCTGTTATTTTCCGGTTTTCTTTTTTTTTTTCTTTTCATATCAAATCAGATTGCTCAGAATAGCATTTTCTTTTTCATAATTCTTCTTTCTCACTTGTTCTCAGGCTTTGCCTTGTAGGGCTTTGATTTATACTCTCCAAATAGGCAATTGCATTCTAAAAATAATTAACAATCCTTAAATGATAGCCTGATAATCAAAACAGAAAGATTAAAATTTAAAAGAATGAATACAAAAGTATGGAGTGCAAATAGGCAGACCGGAAATTCTGGTTTACCATTCTTCAGATTTGACTGTCTTGTTTCTTTATGGGAAGTAAAATGTAAATGTAGTACCCCCACCTTACATGAAAGAGAGAGGAGACAGAAGGACGTCTATTAGTTTCATGTGAGATAGGAAGCAAGATGACGTGACCGGCCCCACTTTATATGAGATTATTTTGGTGGGAGTAATATAGACAAAAGATACAAGTTTTGTATCAGGTGAAAACTTTACAAATAAAAGGATGCAAAATTGAACCAGATATAAAATTTGAATTCAGTTCAAGTACAAATCAAATTTCAATCAAGTTCATATTTACACTGCTAACAAGCTACCAACTTCGTAAGATGGTGTCTGGTAAGGTTGCCGTTTCTAATATGATCTTGTTAGGTACAATGGATTGCTGACTAGGCATTTGTTACACCACTTTCTCTATATATAATCCTATTTGGTTGCCCCAGTTTCAAGCAAAGCTCCGACACGCTGGGTAGTGTTATGCATCATCACATCTCCTTACGGTGTGTATATGCAAATCTAAAGGACCCATTAGTAAAAACTATGAATACCTCCCCTAAGTTTTTTAACAATCTTATAAACTTTTATGTTGTTTTAACTGTAATAAAAACCTATCCTATATCTACATCTATACTATATATGAAAGTGTGGATGCAGTGTGAAACTCTTTTGAATTAAAATTATCATTTATTTTTTTGCTTGAAGAAAGGTATAAAAGTCATTTTATTATAGTTTTAATGTGAGTTTTAATGGCCAATAAAATGCCCATATTGATGTATTTAGTCCATCTCTAATTGTAATGATTGAAAATGTAATTTTAATTATTACTTTCCATCTCATCATTTAATCCCCTCTCATTAAATCTTGTACTTAAGGTATTATATCCCATTTTCTCTTATTAAATTCTATAGTTAAATTATTTTTAACTAATTAATGCTATTAATGAGTTCTATGTCAATATTTTTAACAATGTAAACCCATATATTTTAAATCTGACTCCAAAACAAAACCATTCTTTATCCAAGTGGTGGCTAAATAATACAACCGTCCGAATCAAATTGATTAACCTATGAAGTCATAATTAGTTAATAAATTTTTAAAAATTGAAATAAATATAAAAATACAAAAATGTAGAAACATTAGATGCATTTTTGATAATTTTGTCAATAAAATTAAAAGTATGTGTAATAAATAGGAATTGTTTTTATTGATAATGAAAATGAAATACATAATTTAGAATTGGCCAAAAATGAAATATAAATTTTAATAATAAATAGTTCAACTATTGAGTTAAATGTGTTAACCTTTAATGTCATAAGTAAATAATAAAAACTAATAAAATATCAAAATATAAAAAAAAAATACATAAATTTTGCAAAAAAAAAATGCATTTGTATAATATCATATATTTATCATATTAAACAAAAGGTAAGTGTGACATATCAAAGTTATTTTTAGACAAAAAAATACAAAAAAAATTAAAGAAAAATTGAACACATGTATAATTCTATATTTACACTACTATTAAAAATATGAATAAGATTGTGGAAGTTTCTTTTGACTAAAATACTCTTTTTTTTTTTTTTTAATTTAGTCCCTATTGAATTGTAAGTTTTAATTGTAAATTGAACTATTACTTTTCACCTCATTCAATTCCCTCTAGTTAAATCTTATATTCTTTTTGATAAATGAACAAACAAATATATACCAAAAAGATAAAAAAAAATTACAAAAAAAAAAGAAAGAGTCTAGCCAAACAAGTAGACCTGTCAATGATACTTGAAACTTGACAACTCGATCTAATTATCACATATTTGAATAAAGTGTTTATGTAATCAGATTTAGATTTTGCAATATGCGTCTAATTAATAATAAAAATAAAAGACAAAATGCATAAAGTTTATATAAAAAAATTAGATATATTATTATTATCATTATCACCATTTAGAATTGCCACGTACAAAACATGTGCACACTTATTATTTTTTCTTAAAGATTCAAATACCTCCCTTAATAGAGATGCTAAAAGTACCATAATGCCCTTGTTATTGTTGAGGCATTAACATGCATAATTTAATATTTCAACTTTAGCCTTTAACAATTTTTTAAACCAATAATTCTCTCTACTTTTCTTAAAAAGAGTAAGATAAAAAGTCTGAAATGAATTAAAGAGAAGCAAATATAATCTTTTCAGGGTATTTTAATAAATATGCATTGAATGAAATAGATTGAGGGTAGTTCAGTTCCCTCCTCATGGTATGGATGTAAATATGTTTCAGAATATAATGTATGCCTTTTTTTTTCTTTGCTAGAAAAACTTTCTAAACGTGATTCTTTGGCAGCTTTTTTAAAGTTAATGGCAACTGTTTTGATATTAGGTCCATCCAATACCCATGCCCGAAAAACTTGCAACTTAAAAGGCCCACTGGATAAGGCCCATGACTACTATTATCAAACAGATACAAAAATCAACAAATTTCCTTTTTCTTTTTCTTTTCAAGTATCTTTCTAAAAGTTAAAGCATTGTACAGCTTCTTTTCTTGGAATCGAGACTCCAGTAGCATACAGATGGAGGGAAATGGAGGCAGACCGAATGGGATATGGGATAAATTTTGCGTTTGGAGGGACTGGTGTGTTTGATACGGTGGTTCCTCCTGATCCAAACGTCACCATGACCAAGCAAATCGACTTCTTTCAACAGCTCATCGACGATGGAGTGTACAGCAAGAGTGATCTGGACTCATCCGTTGCTCTTATATCACTTGCTGGAAACGATTATACCACTTATGTTGCCATGAATGGCAGCGCAGAGGTGATCCATCTCTCTAACCAACTTCAATTTTTTAGGGGGGTGTCTGGTACTATATATGGAAATGTTGCCACAATATCCAAATATTCTGAGGATGCAGCTCAATTAGTTGAAACCACATTAAAGCGTGGATTGGGCTGGGCTACATTGCAAATTTTCTTCTACAGTTAAATGGGAACATCTCCCAATGAGAATACCACTTCCGATGGTGTCATCATCGGGAGGTGTTCCCAATACACGGCAGGGATGTGCTGTAAGACGGAGATTTGAACTCCAAATTTTGGGGGGAGGGGGGTGTTATTAGTGTGGTGCTGCACTAGGACCCTATGGGGGATTCCAGCGTATCACCAAATACCATAAAAAAAAATGGTGTGGTTGAAATCACACCGTATTAGGTCCAATGAATTCAAATGCATCACATTTTATTTCACTCTGTTTCTCTCTTATTTTCCATCAAATAAAACATAGACTTGGTTTAAATGAATTTGCAATGCAATTTTATTTGCATTAGCACAAATTCATAGGAGTGCAAATGACAAAAAAATACAAATTTTCATTTATTATTTGGGCTTTACTTTATTCTGCTTCATGTCTTAATTTACTTCATTTTTGCTGCAATCAAACAAAATAAGTTAAAATTTGAAACAAAAATAGGTCAGAATTTACACTCAAATCATTTGCACTGTCACAGTTTTGCATCAGTGTAAAGTTATTTGCGTTCCAACCAAACACAGCCAAATGAAACAAATATCAACTAATAAGGAAAATCTGGCAGGGTTTCTCGACCTTCACTGCATCCGTCATTAATCAGCTGGCTATAAATCTGAAACGCATTCACGGCATGGGAGTGAAGAAATTGGCAGTTATAGCTATTCCGCCTTTTGGATGTCTTCCTCAAGCCACAATCTTGTCTTCTTATCAACAATGTAATGAAACCATCAACAACATATCTATCTACCACAATCTCCTTTTACAAGAAGCTGTGGACAAGTTGAATAACGAGAACAAGGGATCCACATTCATAATTCTTGATCTCTATAATGCATTCATCTCCATATTCAAAAGACAGAAAGATCATCCAGGTGATTTCTCTACTTTTAGCAAAAAAAGGCCAAGTGATTCACATTTACACACACTCTCTCTCTCTCTAGTTATAATTAAGAAGAAAACTAAGACATTACTAAATTTCAGATTGATTGCTCCAAAATATAGGCTATGGAGCTTTCTAACCCATAAAGAACACTAGAAATTGCATTTGTATTTGGATATATATCAACTTTAAGTTTCAGATATTGCAGACAGACCTACCTTGGTTTTGGCAGACTCCTGCTATCACATAAACAAAATCATATTATCAACCTTCTTTCTCACCTTTCGATAGTGATTTTAACTTTCAATACCATGAAAAGGGTAAATTAGGGCTCTGTTAGGATAAGATTTTGCTTTTAAACTTTGGGCTGTGGAGAATATGGTTGAACCAAAAAGTGTTTTGTGCATTTGGTAAGAATTGCTTTTAAATTCATTATGATCTGAAGCCCCCCCCTCCCCCCCCCCAAAAAAAAAAAAAAAAAAACTATTAAGCTCCAAAAACACCAAGATTAGAATTGGGAATTTGTCCTTTTGGGCTTTAAAAGCACAAATCCTGAAGCCTTCCATATGTATGCTCATCCATGGTTTAATTAGTTATATAGCTTTTATATTGTCCTTATATTTTCCAATCAATTAGTAACAATAGAACATTTGATACCCTGAACAGGAAGCATGGAGTTTGGTAATCCATTGAAGCCATGCTGCGAGTCTATAAATAGCAAATACTTGTGTGGACAGACAGATGAAAATGGTGTGCCCATGTATACAGCCTGTGAAAATCCTAAATCTGCATTCTTTTGGGACGAGGTGCACCTTTCACAGGAGGGTTGTCTTGCAGTCTATTCACTTTTGGAAGATTCTTTGCACCAACTCTACCTCTGATATATTATATCTATCTATATATATAGTGTTGTTTCTTGCTGTATCCAAATTAAGCATTTACATGTAGTCTGTTGAACCACAGTTTTATCCATTACTCTATTAATTGAATCAGATCTGTTTTCATATTAAAAGAATGATGCTCTTGGATCTTGTTCAAAATACCAGTAAAATATAAACATGGGAGTGTTATGGTTTTCTCTATTTCCTTCTTCATCCATTTCTTTTCTTTTTGTATATTTATTTATTTATTTTTACATACAAAAATTCTTTTTTCATATTTTCACATATTTTCCTGTCTATCTGGAACTGGATCAAACAAAACGTTTATTTTCTTGTCTATCTTCCATTCCCATCCATGATCTAACTTCACTCCTGCTGGCTTAATTAAATAACAGATTTTTCTTTTTTTTTTTTTCTGGGAATCAGGCTATACTGAGTGTATGTTTTAAATCTAATTAAATTATTTATATTTTTAATGAACTTCTAATCTAAATTCAGGAGACTAACATGTAAGAACTGCAATGGAAGACTCAAATCTAAGTCTCTTATATTGGAATATAAATAGTTAAAATTGTTCTACCACCTGGTTTAGCATGCAATATTGACTTCATAATAAATATTCTGAACATGCTCTAAATAAAAAGATGTAGGTTTTGAATGGTTCAGGATTAACTCTATCCATTTTGGGAAACACAAATTCATATAATATGGTGTTGAGAGAGACATGAGCTAATTTTCTAATCCTACAACTGATAATTAGAGAATTAATCTTAATCATTATTTCAATAATATAAATACCTTTTTCTTTAGAAAAGATTGTTTTAGAGCAATTGAAGGTTAGGACCCATCTATTTGCTACAACTAAAAGGATGGATAGAGAAGTTTCTCTAAAACTATGTTTGGTTTGATAGAAAATAGGAGAAAATTTGAAAGTTGAAGGCAAAGTTCTTAAGGATCTTTGTGAAATTCCTTAATAACTTTCCCTCAACTTTATGTTTTTCTCTTATTTTACATCAAACTAAGCACAGCCTTCAAGTTGAAGTGGTTGTGTAAATAATGCCAAAAGTTACATGTCATCTAAATATATTGATTATTGGTATATTCGTAGCTTTAGTCCTTGAGAAAAATGATCCTATAGTTTGAACAACATAGGCTTTTGCGTATTGCAAAACTACCGTAGACAAAATTGCTAAAACAACCAAAGAATCATATTAGGGCCCGTTTGATTTATAATCGGAATCAGAATTGAAAATACTTTAAAATTAGAATTGGAATGGTTTGTTGTTATAGTTTGTTTGGTTTAGATAGGAATGAAAATAGAAATTGGAATCAATAGGAATGAAGTTTCATTCCCAAGGGAGGGGCATGAAATGGTCATTCCCTCAAATGGGCGAATGCCATTCCAAGAAGAATGAGAATGAGATTCTATTCTGTCCAACTAAACAATTAGAATCAGAATAGTCTACTCCGATTCTAATTCCAGACCCCTATTCCTACTAACCAACCGGGACCTATAGTTGAGATGGTAAATCAGTATCCCTCCAAACTAGGATGTGTCCTGCTCTGTCCCTATGATTGATTTCTTTGTAATACGAATTATGTAATACCAAAAAAATTGTACCATTTGTAGGGGGTGATGAAGGGCCAGGCCAGACTTGGCTCCTAAAATAAAATCTAAGTCTAGACTTGCCCTAACTGTACTCCTGGCCTGAACCATAAAATCATATACACAACATGCATGTTCTATAAATTTTTGGTTGGGTATGGGCCACGCCTTAGCCCAAAATATTTATAGCAGGCTTTTTAATGGCATTGCATTTTTCAGGGATAAAATAAAAATAAATACTATTTTTATTACTACTACTACTAATAATAATATTACAGTAGAATACAGAAAAATAAAGATAGCAAAACTCGCGCCAAGCTACAGTGTCCTCAAGATCACCGGTCTGCAAAGTTGATATTTTGCAGAAATCGTTGAAAGAAATTTGAGTGCAAAGTTATGGAAGCATTGGCGTTTTCACCAAACATCGCTAATGGCTGTTCCAGTAGAAACCATTTTATAAAGCGAAAAACCACAAGAACAAAACTTGGGCTGGTGGGGGCCAAGGCTATCGGAACTTGGAACCATTGTTGGGCTGGGCATGACCCATCAACCCATTCACTCCTTTATTTGTCTTTCTATCTAAAGAATATCAAAGAAAAATACTCCTATACCCCACACCCATCTTAATATGTCATTAAAAAAGATGGGATTTACCTCTATCTGCGTTTTAATTGCCTAAAACATCTGAAATTCACGAAATCGAGTCGGATTCATAAAACGCCAAATCAATTTTGAATTCATCAAATTAATCGAGTTATTGGATTTCTTCAGAGTTGGATGGATAATCTGACCAAGCAAACAGAAAAGCATAATCTAGGACAAAAGAGAGAGTGTGTGTAAAGACAGAAGTACAGAACAAAACGAACTAAAATACAGAATAAACTAACAAATCAATACATACAAAAATGCTATTGTAAGATCAAAAGTATTTCATAGCTTCATACAGATAGCAACAGTGAAATCCAAGAACTCCAGAACTAGAGAAACCAGATATAACCTGGGTTCGAAGAATGTACACTTTTGTGTATCCACAGAGCTGTATTGGTAATTTTAAGTTTTAACTAATGCATCTTTTATTTTTTTTTTTAATTTTTAAATTATAATTATAATTATAGTTATATATATACACTAAAATAAACAAGTCTAGAAATTTTCTCTTTTTTTTTTTAATTTTGAATTTTTTTTAATCCATGTCATTTTTGAAGCTACCAATTTTTTATTTTTCTGAATTTTTAATTGTATTCATGTCTTTTTTTAATTTTTATAATATTCATCATGAAATTATGTACAAACAATATAAATTATGATTTTCTGGATTATTCAATCTAAATGTTATTCAAATCATAAAAATCTAACATTAAAAATGAAATATTATTTAAATAATTAAATAACAAAATATTAAAATTAACATTTTAAATTAATTAATAATATATTTTAAATAGTTACTGAATAATTTTTAATTATAAAAAATATATTTATTAAATATTTAGTTAAATAAATAAATATATTAAATAACGAAATATTGAATTCAACAAGTAATTAATATTTTAAAATTTAAATAATGATATTATTTCAATAAATAAATAATATTGTAGATAACTAATTTCATTTATACCAATTAATAATTCTAGAAAATAACTTTTAGAAAGTATTGTTTATTAACAATAATTTTAAAAACTTAATCTTTATTTATTATATATTTATCTGTAATAAAATTAATATTTATTGTATTCCAGTAATTATTTATAGTTTTTTGTGATAAATATATTTTCAATAATTATGTATAAATCTATTTCTCTTTTGTTATTTAATAGAAAATTTTCAATAATTATTGGAGTTTAACTATTGTTATTTAGCTTTTTCAATTTAATTTATTATGTATTTTTGCTATAATTTTTAATAATTATTGGAGATTAAACTATTGTTCACAGGTTGGTTTGGTTCAGTTGTAGGTTGTTTGGCCAACCAAATTGACCTGATCATGCTGGGGGTCACTCAAGATATATCAGTTTGGGTCAATTTTTGGTTTGGTCGGTTGGTTCAAAAGATTTAAACTTAAAAATTTAAATTTAAAAATCAAGTTTAAATTTTAAAAAATTATAATGACATTATTCAAAAAGTAAATAAAAAATTAAATTTATGATATACTCCATTTTAGCCTAAGAAATATTGGAATTTTACCACTTTTCCATATTAAAAAATATTTAAAATAGAATATATATATATATGGTTGGTTTGTTTGACTTTAGTTAATTCACAAATGGCCCAAGTGAACTTTTCGAACCTAGTTAGGTTGAGAAATTGTTGAACCAAAGCCGATTGAAAATACTAGAAATCAGTTTGGTTAGTTTCATTAGTTTGATTCGGAATGGCAACGGGGTGGGGCGGGGACAATGAGCCTCTCCCCATCCCCGTCCCCGCAAAAATCCCCATCCATGTCCCTATCCCCATTCTCGCTAACGAGGACAAAGTTATCCCCATCCCCGTCTCCATGAGGATCCCTACTCCCCGTGATTCTTTATAATGTTAACAATTATATTTTTGTTTTTTATTTTATTTAAAAAGTAAAAATAAAATACTTAAAAATTAGAATCCTATTAGAAAATATTCAAACATATTCAACAGGGACCCCATGAGGCGAGGATCGGGGTCCATGTAGGGCAGGGAGTGCTCTCCATATCCCCGCCAACGGGGATGGAAATTTTCCCATCTCCGTCCCCAAGGGGGAAAATCATCCCCATCCCTGCCCAATTTGGGGCAAATCGAAGAAATGGGAAAAATTGCTATCCCTTAATTTGATAAACAATCCTATCTAAAATTAATTATTGTTATTTTTGTATTGTTAAAAATATTAAAAGTAGTATATAAAATATAAATGATTATTAATTATTATATGAAACAATTGTATACTCTTATATGTTTTTATTATTTATTTTTAACTTAACAAATTCCATGCATCATACAGATCTCCGCTAGTTAATAATGGGAGAAGAAATCGAAGAAAACAATAGTGTTAATCGACAAACCTTGACAGTCTCGGAATGGACCCTTCACGGCAAGTTGGCAAGGTTGACGAATAGGATTTTTACTTTACTTTTGGGTTAGAGAATGGAGTTGATGCCTTGGTGGAAGAGTGAGAGGTTGAACTACCGGCCCATTTCAACTTTCAAAGCATCAATTGTTACAATATAGTTTCTCTCATGTGACAATAGGACCAAGGAAATCTGAACAACTCCACCAAGTAAAACTAGAGAGATACCACAAGCTGCTTGAACAATAGTTGCAGCCTTGGTTTTGAAAACCGGACTGGTTGATCCGGGAATTGTTCAGGCAACCAGTTCAATTTCACCTTAAAATCGTTGTAGGGTAAAAAACTGTTGATTTGGTCAGTGATCTGTTGACCTGGAAATTGAACCGTTGATCCATCAACCCAAATAATAGTTTTTGACTTTTTTATTTTAATTATTATTTTTTAAATCAGAATGGGCCATTCATTCATACCAAACAATCAGACCATTTGACCCGGGAACCGGTGGCCAAAATGGTTCCATGTCCGGTCTGGTTTTTAAAACCTTGGTTGCAGCCACGTTATATAGTTGATGAATGATTGGAAATGAGGTTAACTCTCTAACTAAACTCATGCAAGTGGCAATTAAGTATTAATTTAAAAGGAATACAAATACAAATATGTGCAATGCAAATACAGGTTTACAAATACAAAAGAAAACAAAAACACCTTTTTTTCGTGAAACCATTTATGATACTAAATGGTACGAATTATCTTTTGGTACGAAGTAGGCAACTACAAGACAGAAAAGAAGGTTATTATCGTCATATCTGCATCAAACCAAGCAGTGCTTCTTCATATCATCTAATTAATCATAGGTGATCAGAAATCTAAATAGATTAATTAGGAAATTACAAGATAAGGCGCCAATTGATTAATTGGTAAGGTCTCCAGTTGGTTGTAGCGGAGACATAGGATTGAATCCCACCTGCACCACGATGGCAGGGTTGGGGGGTTATGGGCCTCATCCCATGGCCGTTATGGGCCCGTTGTATAGCCCCATCGTTCCAAAGAAAACTGTTTTGGCATTAAGCCCATGCATGCCTGAAATTTGCACCATGAGAAAAGCCCATAAACTAAGGCCCATGACCACCATCACATGGCTGGTTATTTTGTTGAATGCAAAAAGCTTCTTATTTTCCATTATGGAACTGCATTACATAGCTTATTTCGTTGAATCAAGTCTCCACCAGCAGGTTACAAATGAAAAAGTGGGGAGAGAACAACTGAGACATGGGAAAAATTTTGGAGCCCAGATTTCCTGAAAGAAAAAACTCTGCACATATTAACATTTATCCGCACATTGGAGATACCTTCCATACATGTATGTTAAATTCATGGAGAGATTTTGCATGATAGGATGCCGATTGTAGAGACCGACGTGTTTGATCTGTCGATTTCTTAATTATCCAAACTTGACCATGCAAATCATTCTTCAATTTGGGCAATCTGTCTTTCATCCATAGACTCATCCATTGCTTCACATGGGTGATCACCTTCATGACCTCTATGTTAGAATTCCATTTGTTGGGAAGGTTTTCTGTACCGTGGCCATAAAATGTGTGGTGAATTGTAGGCCACTGGGCTCCAATGTGATGTGCTTAAAATGATAGATTTTGGAACTCGCCTGTGACATAGTACTTAATAATAAAATTATAAAAAATAGATAAGAATTCAAAATAAATTTATAGAAAATTTATAAATTGGACATATTTTTAATATTATATATTCATCACATAAAACAAAAATAGGTCTGATAAAATTTATTTTTCTTAAATAATGAAAATAACTAAAATGCAAAAACAAAGAGAATTAATTTCTGACCAATAACATATTAACAGGGTCAAAGGGTTTAGTGGTTCAATCAGTTGAGCCACCATGTCATTGACCAAATCAATTGGTCTAAACAAGTGGTTCGACTATGGGTTTAAAATACTATTGTTCCATCTGATGTATATAGAAATATAGAATATGCTATTAAAATAACACAGAAATATATTAATGGAATGGGCCAAAACCAAATTCTGTTACATGTCTAACTCAGCCACGCCCAGATATTAATTGGGTCAAGAGCCAACTAGGAGATCATATAAAACTTTGGGTCAGTGTGCCAGTTTAGCTCATCAATGGTTACACAGCCAGGCCGAGTTTGCCATGCTTCTCCTTGTCAACCCAGTCAGAAGACATATAGGGAAATAGTATAGATTTAGTTGCATTGTTTAATACCATAAGGCTGTATTTGGTTTGAAGGAAAAAGTAGAGAAAGATAGGGAAACCTAGTAGGGAAAGATAGAGAAACCTATACAATTTGTATAGGTTTCCCCACCTTTCTCTACTTCTTCCTTCAAACCAAACATAGCCTAAAAGTTAGCATTGAAGAGCAACCAGGTTCTATGAATACCATTGTACCGATTGATTCATCTTTAAATGAGACTATGTACCCTCCATGAAACTCCAGGGTAGACTGTTGTTGGCATGTGGACTTAATTCATTTCCTATAAAAGAGGTCCAAGAGACGTTGTAAAATTATGGGCCTAGATTCCCAAGCTTCTCCTTGTTGGGGGGAAATGTGTTATGGTCAAATAAAAAAATAATACGTTGGCCGATCACACATTATGTGCTTCTAAGTGAACGTGGCCAACAATGTGTTATGGTCAGCAGAATTTGATGATGTAACAGGTTTTCATAAAAAATTAAAAAAAAAGTTTTGATAAAATGAAACTCTTGATATGACATTTTACTATAACACCTGTAGATATAATAAGTGTTTGGCATCAGTGTTGGGAACATCGCACTATTTTCTGAGAAAAACAGGGCTGGGCATGTGGATCAAAAAACGGTGCTTATTTTTTGTTTGGAATTGGTGTTAACTCATAGGTGTTTTTTGAAAAAACAACACTAATTTTGTTTGGTACCAATGCTGGTAGAAACACTTTCAACATTGATCTTATTATTTAACGTCCAAGATGATGTCACATTGATGCCACATCATTGCATCATTGGCAGCAATGCACCATTTTCCCTAAAAACATCAAATTTGGCATTCCTCCATATCACACTTTTCCGTTTTCCAAGACATAATCTGAAGCAATATTTTTCCTAAGAAAACAGTACCAAACAAGACGGCGTTGCTTCCAACACCATTTTTTTCTGATGTGGCACCTATATAACACAGTTTTCTCAAAAAACGGCACTGATGCCAAACACCACAGTAGTGCATTTCTATTTTATGTAAGACAGTAACTAAGGTCATCTCAATTGAAGTAAACTCTTTTTGATCAATCTAAACCCCTTTCCAAACTATATATATATATATAATGTGATCTAGACAGATGGGTCTTATATGAACAACATGATGAAATACCACATAAGTGAACACATAGGAATATGGATCACTGGATCTGTTATCATCTTATTTATTTTTTCATCTTGTTTATGATCTTCATATAGTATTCAAATTAATGTTAATGATAAAGAAATTACTTCAATACTTTCACTATATCATGATAAATAACAACTATTTTTTTTCTCAAGAGTCAAGATATCTTCTAGAGCTATCACTGCTTAGCTTTTTTAATTCACCTCTAACATTGTGAATAACTTGTCCTCTTATCTTTGATAACAATTTTGTCTTCTACTATTATCATGTTTCTAGGGTCAATAATTTGATATGAAAAACTATTGGACTCAAAGAATTGTTGCAAGAGACCATTTCAATGGTTATCATCAAACACCACCTTACTAACTGTTAGTAATGGACAACAAGTTTTGAACTGAAACCCAGCTCACACCGACCGACAATAACTTAGCCAGAATGGGCTTGTTTTTGGTTTGACTTTAGCTCAACCCAGCCTGACCACCTAATGCAGCCCCAGGTGGATGGAATAGTGAATAGCAGGATCACATGTAAAAACCAAAGGGGCATACAGGCATCAATGTCTCAACCCATTGATGGGTCAACCCTTAACTTCCCTCTCATTAACCATATCCTTCTGAGCTAGTACCTATTGCAAAGAATCTACCTTTTTGTGTTATTTTATGATCCCTCCAGCTCATTCAAAATCTCAGTCCCATGCCACTACTTCTAGGTACGGTGACCCTTCCCATTAGGGTCCTCTTCCACTTGGATGGCCCAAATACCAAGTTATTTATCGAACCCAGATTAATTAGATGTATACAGATCCATCAGTATCCATGTCTCTTGAGTACAACCTTTGAAGGAGGGGAATTTGATTCCGATGATCAGTTAAGGAGACATGGAATTTGATACTGAAGTTGGATGATATCTGCCTAGCTAGGAAGGTCATAAATGAGCTATTTATGGAGAGGGTGGGGTTACTTCAATTTCTTTCTGGCAAATGGGAAACTACATTAACTGGAGAAGAAGAAAAGCAAATAGTCAATTAATTCACAGTTTTTCGGGATCAATTCCAATTAGATGACTGGTATCGGTATTGATATTTCATTTAAGAGGTTTGTTTTGATGTGAGGGAACAGACCTAAGCTGGAAATCTTATGTTTGGGATTTGGAATGCCCACCCCCCTCCCCTCCCCCAGTTTTTAATAAAAAACTCCCAACAAGCATCCACCTTCGGAATAGAGTTCTGAACATTGATGGAGGATGCAGCTTTTGTGGTGAAGATGAGGACTTTAGTCATATTTTTAATAACTGTGTGGTAGCCAAGAAAATTTGTCTTGTAATTAACCCCACCAGATACCTTTCTTTTGGAGTGGTGGTCTAAAATTTGTAAAAATAACATGACAGGAAATTTAAATATGAAGGAAACCAAAGTGTGTTTTCGTTATGGAGTATTTGGAAGAAATAGAAAGAAAAAAGCATTTAACAATATTGTAACCCACATTCATGTAATTTTAGATAGAGCTCAAAATTCTTATTTGGAGCACCACGACCTTAGCTCAAATCTTCCTAGGGTCTATATTCCAAAAAAGTGGAAGTATGTCTTTGTGCTAAGACCTCAATATTGGAACAATTAAAATTAATTTTGATGCATCACAAGTTTAAACAATGGAATGTGCTCGATCAGTAGCAGTTATAGCAAGGAACTATATGGGCGAGATAGAAGTATAAGCTTATAATTTGGGCTACACCAGTACCCCACCATCAATTTGACTGAATCTTGGGTAACATGGGAGGCCCATAATCTAACAGCAAATTTCACTAACCATTCCATCATCAGCAAATTTCACTACCCCGGTCCCATCTTGTGTAACCCCTCTTAATTTTATAAAATAAAAAAAAAAAACCCATGTACTTTTCCACATCATCATCCTCCATGTATGGCAAGCTGTAAAGCATGTATCTACTAGGGTAGAGCCCCATTTATGGCAGCTGAAACCCTTGTTGCAAGTAATCAAGGTTAAGGATTAAGGCATGGATACATAATTAAAAAAAATGTCTCTTATCCTAATTTTTTTTATACGTTGCCATTACCCTATATTGGTCCCAGCTATCTTGGCTGTTGATAGGGGTGGAGTAGATAAGGTCCTAACCTTTGGTATTTATTTGTACAAAGTTGCCGTTTGAACTTGTGAGAACATGTACCTTGACAGTCCAAGGTTTTACCATTATACGTTATACACCAAGTTACTTTGTCCCCTGCAAGGGTAGAAAAACATAACTGTGGAGAAAACTAAAAACAATTTGCATTTAAAATAATTATAAAGGCTTTCTTCTTTAATTTCGCCTATTAATCTTAGGCATTGTTTGGGAGCACTTAAAAATAAGTGCTTATTCAAAACAAGTGTTTATTTTGGTCAGGATCATATCATTAAGCTTTATTGGTGTTTGAGAAATAAGCCCAAAATAAGTACTTATTTTAAAAATAAGGGCTTATTTTTTAGGCTCAAATTTCTAGCTTTTCTTTAAGTGCTTATACAATAAGTACTTATTCAATTCTTTTTTTTGCTTTCAAAATTATCCCTAGTTGAAATTTAAAATACCACTTATAAAAACTATCCCTAGTTAAATTTTATAAAAGTACTTTCGCAAAAATGTTTTCATAAAAGTACTTCCGTAAAAGTGATATTATTAAAGTGCTTTCATAAAAGTGCTTTTATAAAAGTGTTTTTAGTACTTTCGCAAAAGTACTTTCATAAAAACTTTTGTACAAGTGCCTTTGCTAAAGTATTTTTATAAAAGTACTTTCGTAAAAGTGCTTTTGTAAAAATACTTTCATAAAAACTCTTTTGTAAAAGTACTTTATTAAAGTGCTTTATTAAAGTACTTTATTTAAGTGCTTCTTGGAGAAAAAGAATACCAAACGCTCAATATGAAATATTAAAATTAACACTTAAAAAAATTGGGTGCCAAATACAAATAAATGCTTATTTGAATGAGCATTTGTTCAATAAATACTTATTTTTAACATGAACACTCCCAAAACATGGCCTTAATACAGAACTGAAAAGAGCAACTCTTAAAAATGTTTGTATCAGCTTCATATTGTCATTGAAACTCTGGAAATTCAAGTATTGGAGGTTGGCACACCATTGGCAATCAGATGAAACCAAGCTGAAGGGGTCATACATCGTAAGTTTTAGTTAATTTTATTGGATTGTTGCCCAAACATTCTAAATTGTATACTTTGATATGGGAAACAAAAATAGATAATATGCTTTGTAGAAATGAGGTTCAAATTATGAATTCCATGCCTTATGCATGAATCAACAGATCCAGCTGATCTTAATTAGACAGTTTAGAGAAATTTTTACTACTTCATTTTCCTGATATAAATTACACAAATTAAAAATGGTTTATATGAATCTCATAATTAGGGGTGTCAACGGACCAGTTTTGGGTTGGAGTACATCCAAATCAAAATCAATTTGGATGGACTGGGCGGACCAGTAACACAATTTGAACCGAACCAGTCTAGACTTAACGGTCCAAAGTATTTAGAGCCCGTTTGATTCAAAGGAATAAGGGTTTGGAATCTAAGTCGGAATGGCCTATTTCGACTCCAACTGTTTGGTTGGGCTATATAGCACCCCCCCCTCTCATTTGAGTGAATGGTCATTACCTCCTCCCTTGGGAATAAAATTTTATTCCAACTGATTTCAATTGTCATTCTAATAGACTCATGTCATAAACAAACAAATTATGGGAATAGACTATTCCATTTATAACTTTAAGAGATTTTGATTCTCATTCCGACTCTGATAAAAAAGCAAATAGATTCTTATTGGATTGGACCTGGTCCATCCACAATGAATTTATATTGGATTGGGCTAGATTGAACCAATACCTAGTCCATTGATAGAGGTGTCAATGGACCAGGTTTAGGATGGAACCAAATTAAAACCAATTTGAAATGGTCCATACAATGAACTGGATTGATCCAAAATGATCTAGAATATTCATCATATCGGATTGTACCTTGTCTAACTGCAATGGACTCATATTGGTCTAGATTGGATTGGACCAAGTCCAGTCCCAGTCCAATTGACATCCCTACTCATTATGGAGTGCTAGTGCTGCAATTTGGGCTGGGTTAGACTGAATCCAATCCTAACCCAACCCGAAAAAGTCGGGTTGAGTTGGATCAGGTTGATGCTTGGTTTAGGGTTAGGGTTAAAATTTATGGACCTAACTTTACTCCGGGGGAAACCCCACCAAACCCAAACCCGACTCTATAGTACATATCATATATAAATATATGTATATGATCATACATTGATTTGTTTAGATGCATGATAGTTGTATAGCCACTAGGGGTGGATTTGAGTTGAGCCGAGCCGAATAGTACGAGACTCTAGCTCAACTCACCAAGGTAGTCTAAGGCTCAAGCTCAATTCGGGTTTAGCTTGACTTGAGTCAAAAACTCGTAAGCTCGAGCTCGGCTCGACTTGAGCTTGACTTGAGAATTTTTTTTTATAAAAATAAAAAAATTATATATGGAAATATTTTTTATTTGATATTTAAAATTAGGAATTGTAATAATTAGTTATTATTATATAATAAAATAAAAATATTATATATATTATTTTCTATAATTTTCTATTATTATTATTATTGTTATTATTAATATTATTATTATTATTATTATTATTATTATTATTATTATTATTATTATTATTATTATTATTATATGTAGTTATTCAAGCTCGACTCATGAACCTCATGAGCCGAGCTATATTAGGCTCGAGGCTAGCTCAATTATTAAATGAACATGTAAATTGGACTCAAAACTGAGCCGAGCTGAGCTCTAGTAGCTCGTGAAGAGCTCGGCTCATGGCCACCCCTAATAGCCACTACCACATACTATCACTTATTTCATTTAAGATAATCTTTGACTTAATCCTAATTGTAAATACTAAAACCTTGATAACATATTTTATGTTTTCTGAATATTTTATTATTTATCCCCTCTCTGTTGTTTAACACCCATAGCTTGCTTCCCATAAAAGATCTATTATAAGTCATCATAATAAACTATAGTCATTTCAAACACTTTTTTTTTTGAACTTTGTACTTAAAGAACCAATAAAAACATCAACAAACAAATACTAATAAAACATAGGATTAATATATGTAATGAAAGTTGAGTTAAGATCTAAGATTAAGAAGCTCTACAAGATTTTAAGGGATAGGAAGAAGGTCGGGTTGGGCCCAACCCAAAGGTCAGGGTTGAAGGAATTTAGTTAGGGTTAGGGTTAGGGTTGGGTAGGTCGGGATAGGTTAGGGTTAAGGTTGGGGGTTTAGAACTTAGGGTTGGGCTAGGGTTGGCCTCAACCCGACCTAACCCAACCCAACTTGCAGCCGAGAAGTGCAGTGGCTTCAAAGGAAGAGCTTTAACCATACATCAATGAAGTTTGGGATTCGGTTTCTAGCGTTGTTGATAGGAACTCAGTTGAATATCCCAACAGAGTTGATGGCGATGATGAATTAGTCTATTACATTGTTGGCATTCCTGCTTTTAGAAAGTGAAAAGGATTTGAAAGATCTTGGGAGAATGATGGTTCAACCCAGGGTTAGAATTTTTAGGCCCAAAATACAGTTGGGGTAGGTGTCAGCTTGGAATTGATGCCAATTCACGGGCAGTCATTAGTGTATAGAATGGGGGGTTTTGAAATTTTGAATGTTTATACGTCTATAGTGGAATTCAGAAAGCTACATTGGGACTATCCGTACTTTTCCAAAAGATCTTTATTTGGGCACTGGTTTGGAAAAAGTAAGAGGTGGGAATAATTTAAGAGGATAATGGAGAGGAATGGGAAGAAAGCATGGGTAATCTCTTCAAAGTAGTGTCTTTTTGGCTTTAGATGGGGTCTTTGATGTGGACCTAATTGGTTTTCTATTTGCAATTTTAGATGATCTCTGGCCTTGGGCTTGGGTTTGAGCTCTTGGGCTCTTCTTGGCTTTGGATAATGCTAACTCAAGACAGGGTAATTTGTCCTAAAGTTTGAAACCCTACTTAAAGTACCTCTACTACTAGGGATGAACATTCGGTTTATGCGGTTAAAAGCTGAACTGAACAAATCAAATTTTTAAAAACCGAATTTATAAAATATAAAACTAAACCAAAACCAAATTATTAAAAAACGAAAAAACAAAACCGATTTTTTCAGTTCTGTTTTCAGTTCTTTTGGTTAAAAACGAATTTTATAAATATTATACTAATACATATTATATATTATATATATTAATATATTTATGTATAATAAAATATATGTATATGTTAATGTATTTTATATATTTTAATATTATATATAATATATTATGTTTTACATATTAATAATATATATTATATTATGTATATAATAAATTTTGGTTAATTCAATTTTTTCGGTTAACCGAATTTCCAATGCTGAAAATCGAAACCGAAACCGAAATTTATTAAACTGTTCAAAAACTTCCCGTGAATTGTAAACAATTTTGTCTTGGAGATACTGTCATGTGCAAATGTACGTACATGTTCACTAGTATATGAATATGGCCCAAAATACAAAGAATCTCCTAGCGATGTCTACCTTCTTTTTCAACAACAACCATGTTGTGTTAAAAAATCTATGTTTCATATAATGCTCAAAAAAGTGGGAATTTTTCTTGTCCTGGAACCATGGCTACCTGGTTTTAGAAGTAGCAACAAAATGAAAATGTCATTCAGAACGCTGGCTGGTTCTAGACTTGTTTGATGATAGGTGAAGAAGAAGCTGAGCTGAATGATTTATAAATGCCTTGTTTTTAATGGATAAAACAATTAAATAAAGAAATATTTTAGGATAAAGCAGTTGAGCCAGTTTCAGGTTCAGTCGTTAATAAATCAAGGACTGTTGTCCAATGTGAATTGCTTTTTCCTGTTGGAGTTCCTAACAGAAGAAAAATAATATGGTTTGAAAATAGATTGCATATTAAAACAAAAGCACCAAAAAAAACATGTTCAGCATCGAATTGTATGTGTTTTTTATTTCGATCGTATCCTGCCAGCATGTATGTACATGTGAATATATATGTACATGTACATGCACATGTGAATCAACATATATATGAAGGATATGATTTAATTGGTCCCCATGCCCCCATCCCCTTCCCATAAAACAAACCTTTATATATGTTGGGTCGTCTAGCTAGGTTCAATCTAATTCAACTTGATAGTTGGAATCCCCACGGATTTGTTGTCGATCGGGAGACACCAAAGGATGAAATCGCGTTGTTGAGGGTGGAAATGGTGGACGTGATCGAGTTGTTGGGAGTTTTATTCTAATTAAAGTCAACCAATACTACTGATTGTGGTAATTAACTTATGGTTGGAAGTTGGAATAAATGAATAAATATTCATAATCGACACGTCCAAGGTTTGGCACCGGCCGACATATATAGTACCTCTCTCAATCCCTTGGCACTTTCGCAGGCAGGCAGCACATTCTGCAGCCAAACGAGGATTAACACGTGGCATTTCCAATATTATTCTCGGCCCAACAGTCAAAATTCCCTACCAGTTATTAATCCAATCAAACGTCACTTCCATAACGGAATTGTTCTGACCATCATTTTGGGGTCCATAATTTGACCGTCCAGTTCAATTAGATGGCCTATTCTAATTGAGAAAAAAAAAAAAAATAGTCAAAATCTATTGAACAGGTTCATGGCTCAACCATTTAGATCAATGGGTTTTTTACCAAATCAATGATTTTTTACTAAGGATTCCATTGAAAGTGAAACTCAACTAGTTGCTTGGATGGTTTCTAGGACGAACGGTCCAACTTTTTGAATCAATTGCAGTTCGAAAATGCTACTTCAAACAATTGACCAATCATTAATCCCTCTTATACATATTTCTTAAAAAATAAATATAGACCTTCTTAGAATTCAGTAGGGGTGCTCACGCTTTGGTTAACTAAACTATTGATTTTTTTGAAACTGAAACAGTGATACTGGTTTTTCAAAAACCGATAACCAAAACTGAGCCCGAAGCCAATTGGTTTGGTTAACCACCGGTTCGGTTCATTGTTTTTTTACTGGATTTTTTTGTTCGGTTTAGTTTTCCAATTTTTCTTGTTCGATCAACCCTAGAGTTCAGTCAACCTCAACATTCATTTATTATTCCCCAAAAATATATCTATTTTTTTAGACAAAACTTTTCTAAAAAAGAAATATCTATTTTCTCTTCCTTTTACGCAGGGAATAAAGATGAACTAACGTTGTGTTTCTTGTTGAATCTCTAGGATGGGAAAATGACTGAAAGAGAGATCCGGTTCCAAACCGTCAGGAAATTCTTCCAGCTTACAATTAAAATTAAATTACAAACAACATTACAAGACAGGCATTTGGTCACACTCCATATTCTCGTCAACAATAGCCTCAGGCAATATTTTTAGATTAAAGCAAAAGATCTTGACCATTGTACAATTACAGGAAATTCAAGAACAAAAGCATACAATATTTAAATTACAAGTCTACAATACAAAAATAAATTCCATGGGTTCCTTCTCTCAGGGTGATTGCATTGTTCAAAGAGAAATTAGATCCTCTCTTACAATCAGACCAAGGATAAGAACAAGGAGACCAAGTGTGTGGAGGGTCTGCGTGTAAGGAGATAATGTTATTACTGCATCAATCGGAGTTCTCTTTATCCTCTTAGTTATTAATATCGAAGGAAGCTATGTTTTTGATCAATCAAAAGAATAAAGTGGAGAACAACCGTACCAAGCACTAGAAGTTAATGGTTGGCAGTATTCAAATCCAAAGGACTGGATTTCTGTTTCTCTTCGTCATCCAACAACGTACAAACTATATAATGCAGCTCAGGTTGTGAAACACTCCGAGAACTATTGAATTATCCCGTAGGTATGGTTAGCACAAGAAAACCACACGAACAGAGATAAGAAATGAAGGAAGCAGAGAAGAGTTTCCAACCGCCAACTCAACTAACCGTCACCTCATGCCAACTAATATAACAAACATAACTATCTAGCATCCCAATAGAATTTCCCGCCACTTTCTATGCTACATCAAATCCTCCCCCTCAAGAACCTTTGTCCTCAAAGGTTAAACCCAAGATACTTCTTGCAGAGGTCATAATAGAACTCCCAAGTGGCAGCTTTCGAAGGGTAATTCTGCCATTTGACCAGGACCTTTGTAGCAGCCACATTCCCTCGCCTGACCATATGACGATCAAGAATAGCTTCAGGGACTTTTGGGGCATCGGAAGGAACCATGAGAGGAGGCAAATCAGAAGCAACAACATTCGAATAACTCTTCTTCAGCTGGGATACATGAAACACATTATGAATCTGAACTTCAGTAGGCAACTCGAGTTTGTAGGCAACAACACCTATCTTGTCAACAATTTTATAGGGGCCATAATACTTGGGGCTGAGTTTATGATTCGAGCGATCAACAACGGTGCTTTGACAATATGGTTGCAACTTAAGGAATACCATATCCCCGATATTGAAGCACCTTTCACTCCGGCGTCGGTTTACCAACTGCACCATCCTATTTTGAGCTCTCTACAGATGAAATTTAAGAGATTTCATCATGTGCTCTCGCTGGTGGAGATTGCGACCAACCTCAACATTTTTAGACTCCCCTGGCAAATAAGGCAGATGAAGAGGAGGGGGCTGCCCGTATAAAATCTCATATGGAATCGTACCAGTAGAGGTATGGAAGGTGGTATTATACCACCACTTGGCAAGAGGAAGCTATTTACTCCATGAAGCTGGTTGATCATGACACATACAATGAAGATATGTTTCGAGACAGCGATTGACAACTTCCGGTTGGTTGTCCGTTTGAGGATGGTACGTAGAGGAATGGAGTAATTCAACACCTTGCAGTTTAAACAAATCAGTCCAAAATTCAGAGAGGAACATAGGATCCCTATCAGAGACAATGGTATCTGGCAACCCATGGAGCTTAAAGACCTCATTAAGATAAAGTTGAGCCACCTGCAGGGCTGTATATGGATGTCGTAAAGCCATAACGTGGGCAACTTTACTTAAGCAATCAACTACAACAAAAATAACATCATTCCCAAAAGAAGTAGGCAACCCCTCAATAAAGTCCATTGATATTGCAGACCAAACTTTATTAGGGATATGTAAGGTTTGCAGTAGACCAGGATAAGCTGAGGAATCATATTTGCAAGTTTGACATGTACTACAGGACCGGATGTATTGGTGAACATCCTTAGGCATTCCCCTCCAATAAAACAGTGACTTAATCCTCTGCAAAGTTGCTGCATGACCAGAATGACCTCCAAATGGTGAATCATGGATCTAGTTAAGAATAGACTGCTTAAGAGTAGCAAAAGAATCCATAACCAATTTCCCATTTCTGCGCAACTGACCATTACTCCAAGTATAATAAGGATGAGTTGTTGGATTTTGTTAAAGCTCAAAGATCAGTTTCTGTAAAGCTAAGTCAGTATTCCAAGCCTGTTGCAACTGTTGATACAAATTTGCATTCAGTGCACTCAAAGCCAATAACAGAAGTTCTGAAGATTGCAGCCTTGAAAGAGCATCCGCTACCTTATTTTCCTACCCCTTTTTGTATTGAATTTCAATGTCATAGCCCATTAGTTTTGCCATTATCTCCTGCTGTGCTGGAGTAGAAATCTTCTTATCCAACAAATACTTGATGCTTTTTTGATATGTCCTTATAATAAAATGTCTATTCAGTAAGTATGTACTCTAACTTTGGATTGCAAACAAGACAGCTAGCAACTCTCTTTCATATATTGATTTTTCTTGATGCAAAGGACTAATGGTGCGACTTATATAAGAAATAGGATGATTATCCTGTGTAAGAACTGCACCAATACCCACACCTGAAGCATCAGTCTCAATGACAAAAGTCTTGGAAAAATCAGGAAGAGCTAGAACTGGGGCAGAGCATAGAGCTTCCTTCAATTGATCAAAAGCCAATTGAGCCTATTCATTCCATGAGAATTGATCTTTCTTGAGAAGATCAGTGAGATGTTTAGTAATATGACCATAATGCTGCACAAACCTCCTATAATATCATGACAATCCCAAGAATCCCCTCAGTTGTTTCAGGTTAGTAGGTGGAGGCCAATTCTTGACTGCTGAAATTTTAGTAGGGTCAGTAGCAACCCCCTGGGAAGAAATAAAGTGCCCCAAGTACTCAACTCTAAAAGCAGCAAAGGAACATTTGCTTCTCTTAACATACAAAGAATGTAGTTGCAACAACTCAAAAACAACTTCCAAATGATGTAGATGAGTCTGCAATTCTGGACTATACACCAGAATATCATAAAAAAAATACTAAGACAAATCTTCTAAGATGTTGCTTAAAGACATGATTCATCAAATTCTGAAATGAAGATGGAGCATCTGTAAGGCCAAAGAGCATCACCAAAAATTCATAGTGCCCTTCATGTGTCTTAAAAGCTGTCTTGACTACATCCTCCTTATGCATTCGAAGTTGTTGGTAACCAGATCTTAAATCCAGTTTAATAAACACACTAGCACCAGATAGCTCATCCAAGAGATCATCCAAAAGAGGGATATGGAACTTATCCTTCACAGTTCTATTGTTTAATTCCCTGTAATCTATACAAAGACACCATGAACCATCTTTCTTTCCCACTAGAACAATATGGGAAGCATAAGGACTTACACTAGGTTGTATAATACTTTTCTCCAACATTTCATTCACCAACTTCTCCATAATGTTTTTATGTAAAGAAGGGTACCTATATGGCCTCTTATTGACAGAGAGAGCCCTAGGTTCAATTGGAATCTTGTGATCAAAGCCTTATCTATAAGGAGGCAAGCCCACAAGTTCTTCAAATACAGTAGACTACTTGTCCAAGAGCTTGCAGAAGACTGCATTATCCAGAGTAACAGAGAAAAGAGAAGCAGTAGCATCAACATCCTCTTCAACACTGCAGAGTTGCAACAAGGCTGATTGTCCTCTTTGCAGTAGTGATTTAGATATTCTTTTGCCATAAACTGCTCTTAGTTTATTAGTGGTAGCTCCTCTGACAACATGCTTCTTCCCCTCAACCTTAAATTCCATTCTCAACTATTGGAAATCCCAAACTATAGGCCCTAAAGTTGACAGCCACTGAATTCCCAAAACCACATCACAGAGTCCTAAAAGTAAGACCATGGAATCTGTTGCAAAAGTGGTGCCTTGTATCTACCAACTAAATCCTTTACAAACTGTTGTTGCATACACTTTATTACCATCAACAACTGATACAACCATTGGTTTAATAGTCTCCACTTTACACCCTAACTTCGTCACAACTTTCTCATCCACAAAGTTGTGTGTACTACCACTATCAATCAAGATTTGTAGAGGTCTTTTATTATGATACCCAGTCACCCTCGTAGTCTGAAAATGTGAGTTTCCTGTAATCACATTCACTGATATGCAAGGCTCAACAGGGGGTTCTTCTTCCTTACATTCTTCTGTAGTGCCATCTTCCTCCTCATCATCATTTAGTTCCACAACATATAGTTGGGCTCTCTTATGTTTCAATTGGTGCCCTGGTGTAAAGGGTTAATCACAGAACATACACAACCCTTTAGCTCTTCTATCAGCCATTTCCGCAGTTGAATACACCTTAGGTGGCTTGTCCAAGATAGGTGTTCCCTGAATCTTGAGAGGAACAAATGGTGATGGCTTAATAATACCTTGTTTAGATGTCTGATTATTACTCACAGCCTTTGGATACACACTCTTGATTTGAGAATACTTCGACTGCTTGTATTCTTGTGCAGATTCAAATAACTTTGCTAAGTTGGTAGCATGTTGAATAGTTGTGGGATGAAACATTCCCACATGCATATGTGTTTCACATTCTAACCATGTAATGAAGCAATTGACTTTATATTCTTCAATCAATTCCACCCTGGTCAAGATGTTCTCAAACTGCTCCATATATTCAACAACAAATCCTAATTGTTTAAGCGCCATTAATTCTGACATAGGATCATCAAAGGCAGGGCCAAACCTACTCGCAATGGCCTTAACATAATCCTCCCAATTCATGGGGTCATTAGTGAGTCTAGACTTCATCAAAGCGTGATGCCATTGCAACGGTTTACCTTCCAGATGAATCACTGCCAATTTGACTTTAGCAGCAAACAAAGTGCTATCCAAAGAGAAGAATTCGTCACATTTATAAAGCAAATCCTTTACACGGTCCTCATTGAATTTCGGGAAATCTACCTTTGTAAGCCTCATGGAGAAGGAGGAATCAGAGAAGGAATTACCATTTCCACCACTTCTTGGGTGTCCTCTCCCTAACCTTTCCCCGGTCTGCTCATACCTTGCTTGTTGTTTAACCAATGCCATTATCATATCCTTTATCCCAACGATGGATTGATCCAGCCGAGCATTAGTTTCATTCAACTTCTTTGTTAAAGATTCCTCCACTTCTTGAATGGTGGTTTGTTGTCGTGTCTCATCCGCTATTATCCAGAATCAGAACAGGCTCTGATACTAATGATGTAGCTCAGGTTGTGAAGCACTCTGAGAACTACTGAATTCTCTTGCAGGTATGGTTAGCACAAGAAAACCACACAAGCAGAGATAAGAAATGAAGGAAGCAGAGAAGAAGAAGGGAATGAGAGAATGCATGTGTATATTTTCTGTATTGATTTGACTCAATACAAGGGCTTTTTAAGAGCTCGTCCAACCGCTAGCTCATGCCAACTAATACAACGAACATAACTGTCTAGCATCCCAATAGAATTTCCCACCACTTTCTATGCTACATCACTATAAATCGTAGATAGGGTATGAACATACGGAGAGGAGAGAGGGCGAAAGACTAAGGATAAATCTTTTGTGCCTAAAAGGAAAATAGAAATTTACTTTTTAAAAAAGATTTATGGTTTTAAGTAATATGTAAATGAGGCATTAAGCTAATAAGTTAATTGGATTAATAGAGAGGAGAGTAGATTTAAGTTAATTGGAAGTCTGGATTGGAAGGGTTTTAGGTTGGAGAGAGAGAGAGGAGGGGGGGGGGGAGGGGGAGTAGGATTTTGGCCTTTTGAGTGAGGGAAAGGGAAACAAAAGAGATTTCGGGAAGAGGAAATAAAGCGTCATTTATTTGTAGGGATGGTAATTTTTACTCTATGCATGGGTATCTACCCATGTGATTTGGAATTTTACAACTTGTACAGTTAAAGATAGGATACGTTATTACACTAAAGCCATGAAGGTATATGAACTTATGTATTAGGTGGGAAGGTATATGAACTTATTTATTAGGTGCTGAATTTAATAACATTTTGAATTTTATGTAAAGGATAATTGATAGTTTATATATTTTTTATATGTCCTAATCAAATAGTTGGAAATTTTCATATTTATTCATGTTATTTTACTTGTTTATTGCTAACATATGTAGGGAGGGTAGGGTCAGGGAGGTTTTTGCATTTTCATGTGCGGATAGGGTTTTGATTCTAAAAATCTAACATCTCATGGGTACGGTCTAGAATTTATAAAACCCTTCTCATTGGCATCCCTATTTATTTGGACAACAATGAGGGGGGATTTGGCCCTCCAATGACATAATAGTGCATAGCATCTCAAAATAGTCAGTTGACACCTCAGCATCACGTAAATAAACCTTGGGAGTACCTCGAACACCTTGCAGCCGCCTTAACGAACCTTGGCAGACTGAACTGTGATCGACTTGGCAAAATGTCAAGTCGATGTAAGACACAACCTGCTTTCTCCGACTTGATGCAAATTCAACTAAGGACCTTCTTGTCGTGTTGAACGACCTCCTTTACAGGTGGAGTGTTGTTTTTGACTTCACCATCAAGCAGTTTGGTTTCTTCTTATTTAATTAAAGGAGACAGCTCCATTAAGTTACTTTCCATGAGATGGCAAATGAATAGATGTGTGCATAGAGGGTCAACAAAGCACTTTTTTATGGTTATATTTGAATTTAATCTCATTAGAGATTAAGTTTCAAGGGTGTTTGATTAATTAATTACATAGGAATGTAAACGGGGCAGGGACCATACTCCCTGATCCTCACTTTGAAAAGATTCCCATCCCAGACCTTAATCCCCACTAGTGTTAAAAAATTATCCTCCATCCTTAATCCTTGAAAATTTTCAATTAAAAGTTATTTGGAAAATATATTACCTAAAATATAGGAAATTTTTTAAATATAAATCCTTTAAATCTCCTCTGGGTTTTCTGAAAGGCCTTAAATCTCCCCTCAACTTTTGGTTTGTCCTTAAACCTCTCTTAACTTTGGGAATAGGACTTATAGACCCCTTCCGCTATTTTTAAGTGGATAAAGACATTAAATGTCTATTACGCTCATACTAATTCCTCACCCTTAAATTTCAACTTTACCCTTAAATTATTAATATGAGTAAATAAAATTTAGTATTTATTTTTTTTATGGCATAAACAAACCATTTTTGGGTAAAGAGAGGTTTAAGGTTCTTTTTAATTAGTTAAAGACCCAAGTGTATGTATTTTATTAATTAGTTTAAGAGTATTTCAGTCATTAATAATTTGATGATTTTAAATAAGGGAAAATCTAGCATTATAATAACATTGGCACTTGTTAGGTTTTTAAAGGTAGAGCAAAAAAGGCTTTATAAATTCCTTTTTACCCTTAAAGTAAAAAAAAAGGAAGGTGATTACTGATTATTACTGGAAATAAACTCTATTAATCCAAAGTTGGAAGAAGGCTAAGGTGGACTGCCAGATCGAATACATATCTACTTCATTATGAATCCACTGGATTGGCCGTTAAGATTCTTCCATGTAACTAAAACAGAGTGGATGTGGCAGATCCAAACCATCGGCCATGTAGGAGGCCCTCTATACATTGGCCAGATGTGCAGTCCTCCGGTCTAACACACCACACATGTATTAGTATTTTATCCGATGAAAAGATGCAGATAAAACAAATGTAGGTCCGTTCGAATTCTTAATAAGTTTTGCCTCGTGGAAAGTTCTGGGTTGCTTGAGGGAAATCACCGGATGACATCTTTTCCAATAGCGTTTATTCCAACGAAATGCGTACATTGCATTACACAGTTTCATGAGCATAGTGGTTCATGGTTGTGTAAATGGAAAAGAATTAAATAGCCGAATTGCATTAAACACTACTTTCCTGCACTCTGACATTAGAAACTTTTACATTATAAATACACGCAGAATTAGAAGAAGGTTGTCCAGCCATCAGATTGATCTTGTAGCTCTTTTCTCTTTTCCAAATGGAGTTGGTTGGTATTCTGGAGTCTCTTGAGAACAAGACTATCCTTGTCACTGGTGCTACTGGATTTGTAGCAAAGAGTACTCGATAATCTCCTTCACTCTCTTTCATTTCTGTCATAAAATGGTTTTTTTATGTTAATATTTCTCACTGGCCATCTGTTAGTTTAACAGCACTAGCTCTGCTTTATGGGATGCAGTTTTTGTGGAGAAAGTGCTTAGAGTTCAGCCTAATGTAAAGAAGCTGTATCTTCTTCTAAGAGCTCCCCATACCAAGTCAGCCATTCAAAGGCTGCATAATGAGGTAGACAGAAATTGTTCTCTCTCTCTCTCTCTCTCTCTCTTCTGTTTCCTTATTTGTCATGCGTAAAATGGTAGAGATAAAACTGAAAGGAGATTTGCTCTGCTTTAGTCTGCTTCATCTGCTAACAATATTTTTTTTGTTAATCTCATAGGTGTTAGGAAAAGAGGTGTTTAGGGTCCTAAGACAGAAACTTGGTTCTGGTTTTGATTCTTTCATGTCTGAGAAGGTGATTCCAGTGCCAGGCGATATCACTTGTAAGAGCTTGGGAGTAGAAGAAACTGATTTGAGGGATAAGATGTGGAGAGAAGTTGATATTGTTGTTAACATTGCTGCAACAGTCAACTTTGATGAAAGGTAACCATGGAAATAAAACAATTTGTATCATTTTGTATGCATTTGCACTGTACACATTTTTATTTGTACTCTTTCCAAACTGAACCCTGGATAATTTGAAGAATGAGATTCTTTCTTTGTGTGCAGATATGACGATTCATTGCATATCAACACCATGGGAGCAAAGCATGTTTTGGAATTTGCAAAGAAATGTTCTAAGTTGCAGATATTTGTTCATGTATCAACTGGTGAGTTCACAGATTTGCTTTATCCTTAGCTTGGTGTATGGGATAATAGCCAATCTTTCTACTCCCTCTCTCTCTCTCTCTACTAGAAATTAATTAACCGAGTTTCTTGGGTTGTTGATGGATTAACATGTGACATGCATGGTTATTTCAGCATATGTGGGTGGACAACAGGAAGGACTGATACTGGAGAAACCATATCAAATGGGCGAAACGCTCAATGGGACTTTGGGGCTAGACATCCAACAAGAGCTGAAGGTTGCGGAGGAAAGATTGAAAGAACTTCAGGCTGAAAAGATCACAATAAAAGAAGAGAGAATTGCCATGAAAGAACTTGGATTAAAAAGGTAAGAATTATTTCCAACCATGGCCTGTCTCTATGCTAAGATTAGGGGGTTGTTCTCTAGCTTTTAGACCTGCATCACCCAATGGAAGTTGGAAAGTTGGACCCAAGGCCCCAAGCATTTACTGTACTATACAATCGAGGATGAGATGTCCCTTTTCTAGTTTTATAGATGTTTCAATGCTGTTAATTAATAGATTATATCAGTATAGGAAAGTTGTGATTCAATATTTCAATTAGATGTTTCTAATGAATTACTACTGAGAGTTTTGGTAATGCAACCAAACACAAACAGTGTGGCTGTTTGGTTGAAGTGACCTTGAAGAAGTGAAGAGTGAAGAGATCCCTATTACATTGAAATCTGAAATCCCAAAAAATTCACTGACTCTTTATACCTAAAAAAGGTCCAGTAATGACTTTAAGAGTGTTGTACAGTAAGACAAGTAAAGACACGTGGGAGGCCTCACAACCTATCAGAGTTTGTGACTTTAATGACTTTAAGAGTGTTGGATAGTAAGACAAGTAAATCTAGTGGCAGCATACCAAAGAAATTAATAGGACATTTATATTTATATAAATATATTAAACTAAAATGTGTATATTAAAAATGAGGGAAATGAAATCTAACGCTCTCTCCTATCAATTTTTTCTTTTTTGCTTTTTTATTTTCTTTTAAATTATAAAAATGCCATTCTGTCAATTCTTTCATCTTTTTACAAGTTACAAGAATTTTATCTCTCTCCTACCATATCACTTTCTTTCTCCAATGGAGGGAGATCTCAACTCAATATGTCAGTTGCTAAGAAACCTATAATCAAAAGTAGTCGAATTTGTATTTCTGATCTCAAAGTCAAGTCTTTAATTTGAATAAATTGGAGCCTGGATGAAATAGGGCCCCATTGTGATGGTACGTATGTAAGAATTAATAACTATTAATATGGTAAGTATGTAATATAAAATTTGAAATAAAAATTAATAATTTTATAGTAGTATTTAAAATTTCATTTAATTCGAGGACAGAGGAATCAACTATAAGATCATCAAAGAAGATTGGGAAAAAAAGTACAAGAGAAACCAGGGCAAAACTAATTTCCCCTCCCTGAATTGTCAGTTGTCACTGATGGCCTGCTGCCTGCTCTGAGCATTAGATGCATACGGACTGTTTTCTACACCTTCCTCATTCACTGGGGTGCGTTTGCCATCTTGCATATGAACGTCCCCAAAACTTTATCACTCTCTCCTTTTTTTTTTTTTTAATGGGAGGAAACAGACCCTAGAAAAAGCTCTATCATTATCAGCGTAATCAGCTTGCCCCGTGATCTTCATTAGCTATCCATTGACCCAGAAACCACCATCTATTAAGGGCGTTTTTCAGTCAACTATTTGAATAGCTATTAATAACGAACACAAATACCATAAGTTGGAACATTGGATTCATGTGTTGTAAACCCATCAATCGGTCAAAAATTTTGTATTCCCATTGGAATACATCCAAACTTTCCAAAGTCATAATTTTGTATTCCCATTGGAATGATATTTTTCTTGATTTTGGGTAATTTTTTGAGATCTATGTGTCCTAAGATGCCCTAGGCACATTGTCCAGCTATTTTTGTGAAAAAACTCTTTCTTGGCTTTAAATTACATTTTTTAATATTATTTATAAATAAAAACTTAAAAACTGAATTAAAAACATAAATTAAATATAAAATAATACATATAACATATCTAAAAATAATAATTATACATTATTTATAGATAAAATATGTATTTATACAAATAGTCCAAATTAGCTGTCCATCATTCATTTCAAGTGCAGGTATGGGTCCTTAAAAATTGATATATATTTTATGATATACAGTGATACTTAAAAATCAATGTTTTAAAAACTGACATATACCTTGAGTACATAGATGATGATGTGGTATGACATGGCCTGACGTATTTGATTCAGACAGTTGAACCAGTGACCTGTGATCCACGAGGCAAAGCGATTCAACGTATATGTCAGTTTTTTAAACATTGATTTTTAAGTTCAACTGAATGTTGAATAATATGTATCAATTTTTAAGGTTTCATACCTGCACTTGATGGACAACTAATTTGGACTTCCCCAATTTTTCACAAATGTTTATAGGCTATTCATGTGAGTAGGAATGGCAACTGGGAAGGTTCACGGTAGGGATCATATTCCTTGTCCCTGTCTCCAATTCCCACTAGAGATAAAATTTTCCCTCCATCCTTGATCCCTGACTGGGATGAGTTCCCTGAGTGGACCCTATTCCTGAATTTGTTTAGATAACAGTATGTATTTCAAAAATAAATTTATTTAAATTAAATAAAAATTTAAATCAGAAATAAATTTTTAAATATATTTTGATATATATCTATATATATATATACACACACACATAATCAGGGTCAGGGCGGGGCGGGGCAGGGCGGGGCGGGGATCTCAATCCCCATCCCTAACCCAACCCCCATCGGATTAGGGAAGTCAGGTCCCCATTAGGAATGAGAAAAATTGCCATCCATACATGTGAGGTTTATCTCAGAAGGTAAGAAGCCGCTGCAGTTTAGCCCTCCCAATTGAATACATAGTCTGACTTTGTAATTTCTTTTGTATAATTATTATTTAATTAGTTTGTCACCAATCTGATGGTTAGTATTGTTTATTAGAGTTATAGTTGGTTTGATGGCTATTCAGACTCAAGGCAGCTTAGGTGGCACCCCAGTGTAGCACACCTCCAATATTTCCTACTTAAATTGTTTGAACGAAAGCAATTAGACTGTATTACTATTTGGTTTGAGAGAAAATAAGAGAGTAACAAAAACTTGGGAGAAAGTTTTTAACAAATCAAACCCAGTAGACAGTTCCTGTCCGGTCCATTTGACCTAGGAATCAAACCCAGAACGGCTCCTGAAAAAAGAAAATTAAACAAGGGCCAATGATGTCAGTTGGCATTTATTTCTCTTTGAGGAGACGTGGGTTCAAAGTTCCAAAGCATAGAAAGTGAGGCCTGCGTAAATTCTTTTACTCTAAAAATCAACCTTAGCTACTACGTGATTTTAGCCTTGTCTTTTATTTTTTTATTTTTTTTTATTTTACTCGGTGTTATAAAACATGAATGTCTTTATGGAAACCGATATACACATATTATGATTTATGGAACCCGATATTGAATAACCAACATATGTCTGATTTCAGTTTTTCAAACGAGAAATATATATCTATCTATATATATATATATATGCATCTAAAAAGTAAAAACATATTTTCTGTGTTTTTTTAAACCAGATGGTTTTGATTTAAAACTCCCAACAAGAAAAACAATTCATATTAAGAAACAGAATCATAGATATTGTGATTTAAAACTCCCAAAAGGAAGCTAAGAATAATATAATCTTGCTGATGTGAAAATTGTTTTTCTTTTAAGAAACAGAATCATAGATATTGGCAAACATCCCCTAACGAAACAGCAAGAAAACCTTGAGAACAAACCTGCCTTGACCCGCCCAGACTATACGCCGGCCTAAACTTAACCCAAGTTATTTTGGGTTTAGTTTGAATTGGTTTAGGTTCGTCAACACGAACTTTGACCTTAAATTGGGCGAGGCTTGGACCTAAGTCTAGGTTTCAATATTGGGCCAAAATTGGCCCAACCCACTCCATTATACCCGTAACAAAATTCATTCTAGCCCACCTTTATGGATGTGGTTGCCACATTCACTCTGATGCAATAGCTCTCAAATCTAACACAGTTGGGTTCAAATATTAAGGCATTGTCTAACTCATCTGATGAAGTATTCCATGTGCAAGGAGGCCCCACAACTTAATTTTATTAATTTTTACATTTTCTCTTTTAAACAATTCATCTTTACATAAAAGAATTTATGCTTAGTAAATGCTGTTTATATTTAGTGCAAAATTGAAACGATTATGACAGTCAGAAAACCTTTTTCTAGTTTTTATCTTTTATAATCATCATCGTCGTCTAAGTCTTATCTCAACTATATTAAGTCAGCTACTTAATTACATCTTATAATGTTCTGAAATTTTTGTTTCTGCTTAGGCTATGTTTGTTTTGAAGGAAAAACCTTGTATAGATTTCTCTACATTTTCTTTTCTTTTCCCTACCTTTTCCTATCTTGTATAGATTTTCCTGTTCCCTACCTTTTCCTTGAAACCAAATATGGCCTTGGTATCATCGATTGCTGAATTCATCATCATCATCATCCCAGCCTTGGGTTGGTTAGATGAAGCCCCTTTCATCATATTCCATTCTGTTCAGTGTTGTATCTATCATTAAATTATGAATGCTTAAATCATTTCTTATTACTTCTACCCATTTTTTTTTCAGTTTTCCTTTTATAACAAGTGCTCTAGATTTAAATGGATAGGTTAGTTGAATTTTGTTGTCTGATTATTCTCTGTTATTTTGCTTTTGTAAACTTATTAATACTTGTAAGGCAGTGCATGTTATGTTTAGCATGTATAAAGTGCATATGGGTTTTGTTGATGTTCATCTTTACTTTTTATTATCAAATTAGGGCAAGATTATATGGCTGGCCAAATACCTATGCCTTCACAAAGGCAATGGGAGAGATGCTTCTTGGGCACTACAGAGAAAACATTCCCCTTGTTATTATACGCCCAACCATCATAACAAGCACTTACAATGAACCATTTTCAGGTTGGATTGAAGGGGTCAGGTAATTGCATAAGTTCGCTCTCTCTCTCTCTCTCTCTCTTTTCAAAATTATTTACTTTCACTGCTAAAGCAAACTGGTTTCTCATCACATTTCCTTTTCATCATTTTGATCAATTACAGAACCATTGATAGTCTGATACTGGGTTATGGCAAGGGGAGGCTAACTGGTTTTCCTGGTGATCCTAAGTTGATCATGGATGTGGTGAGTTAACTCATCATCTCTATACATCATTCAACCATGTACATACAGTAAGAAATACTTTTGATATTAAAGTTGGAAGCAATGACAGATTCCTGGAGATATGGTGGTGAATTCCATTATTGTGGCCATGGTAGCTCATCTCAATCACTCATCTGAGTTCATCTACCATGTGGGGTCTTCCGTGAGACATCCCGCCCAATTCGCCATGCTTCGAGAGACTGCTTACCGTTACTTCTCTGTGAATCCATGCATGGATTCATATGAGAAGCCTGTCAAGGTTGGGAGGATCGAAATGTTTAACAATATGGATGACTTCCGCAGATACATGGCTATACGTTACTTGATCCCTTTAAAGGTTAGTTTTACACACCATATTGGTGCAGGTTGACTGGATTAGCTGAACGTGATGGCTGTAATAACTCCGGCGACAGCCACGTACACTTTTATGGCTGACATGGGGTGTTATTATTGATAATGCAGCCCCTAGTACAGTCTATAAATGTGTTTTCTTTCTTTTCTTTTTCTTTGATTTATGGGGAGGGGTCCATAAAATGGAAACCTTTTTCTTGATAGTAACAAAACAAGGATTTTCAGAAAAGATGAAAAGTTCTTGTTAGTGGAATTTATTAGTGAACTTGTTTCTAATGTTCTTTTATTAAATTACTTCACTTGTTTATATAAAATCTAAAAATAAGTGACTTTCTTAGTTTCCTTTTCTCCCATTGTCTTCACAAACCTTTTTTATGAGCAATAAGCTTGCTAAATGGGTTAATTACCTAATGAAGCATTAAATTTGGAAGTCTTTGAAACACAACTTAGAGCATGATGATGGGTCTTGCAACTCATGTAATTGAATTTTTATCACCCTAACTTCAAATTTAAGGGCATTCCAAATTTAAGGGGAATCCATAAGTACTAGCTCTTCTAATTTTGTTGATCTTCTGACTACTTTTTTAGGTCTTGCAACTGTTGAATATGGCATTTTGTCAATATTTCAAAGGCATATATGGAGATCTCAAACGAAAGATCAACTTTGTAATGCGTTTGGTGGAGCTTTACGAACCATACTTATACTTTAAAGGAGTGTATGTATCTTTATATCTTTTTTCTGGTGCTTGTGAGTGAAGCCAACTTATTCTTGATAAGTAGAACAATAGTTGATTTATTAACAAAAGTCTGTAGATGTTTAACTGATTTTAAGCTTAATTTTGACATGTAGCTTTGATGACTTGAATACTGAAATGTTACGTAAAGCAGCCCTGGTGAACTATGTTGACGCGAGTATGTTTCAGTTCGACCCCAAGTGCATCAATTGGGAGAACTACTTCATGAATATTCACTTTCCTGGTCTTGTAAAATACGTTTTCAAATGAAACTGAAAATGAAAAGAATGGCGTTTCACAGATGTCTAGTTGAAATAATCAATAATATCTTCATCTGCAATCCCTATTCTTTTTATTGGTATATGCATATTTTTTCTTTTCTTTTTTATGTATCGCTTATTTGGATAATATATTTAGTAATATATGCTTTTGGACCTTTTATTGGCATAATAAAAATTTGAGTTCAATTATATATATATCTCATCTAGCTAGGTTTGCATGTTGTAAAAAAGCCAAAATCCAGTGGAACTGATGTGGGAGTTACGACCAATCTCATTGGCCAGCTTGATTTCACACTTGCTGCATCCTGTGTAGCTCCAAATTTGAAGTGACCAGTGAAGAAAAAACATCACATCAACTGAAGTTTTGATCAAAACATTAACGTGTTTGCATTTCATAAAAAATTAGCCTGGGACCCGTGCGATGGCAAAAAAAAGTCAGGCTTGTAACGGTTAGGCTTGATTTTTCGACCGGCTTGGGGACTTCGGTGTTGAAATTGCATTCCGCGATAAAGTCAATTAAGGATTGGGCCTTGATAGCAGTTCGTGGCTTGTACTGGAGGTCGTATTCGGTGAGCCCGATGGCCCACTTCATCAACCTACCAGAGATCTCGGGCTTGAACAAGACTTGCCTCAGAGGCTTGTTGGTGAAGACGACGACAGTATGAGCTTGGAAGTATGGATAGAGCTTCCAAGCTGCAATGATTAGCGCATATGCCAACTTTTCGATCTCTGGATACGTCATCTCTACACCCTGCAACACTTTGCTAACATAGTAGATGGGTCGTTGGACCCGATCTACTTCTCTTATCAGTACCGAGCTGACCACATCGTCACTTGCAAAGAGGTACAGCTCCAAAGCATCACCCTCCTCGGGTCGGGTTAAGACCGAGATACTGGCGAGGTACTTTTTGAGCTCGTCGAACATGAGCTGGCATTCTTCGGTCCATTCAAAGCCTTTGCTTTTAATCTCCTTAAAGAAAGGCAAACAACGATTGCTGATTTGGATATAAAGCGGCTTAGAGCGGCTATGCGGCCATTCAACCTCTGAACCTCCAATTTCCATGGTGGTCTCATATCTAGGATGGCCTTAATTTTATCTGGGTTGGCCTCAATGCCACTCCGGTTAACGATGTACCCTAGGAATTTACCCGAAGTGACACCGAAAACACACTTGTTCGGGTTTAACTTCATATTAAATTTACGCAAAATTTCAAAAATAGAATGCAAGTCTTGTATTAAATCATTTGAAAATTGAGTCTTGACGACCATGTCATCTACATAACATTTTACTTTTTTGCCAATTAATGGCTAAAATAATTTATTTACAAGTCTTTGAAAGGTGGCCCCAACATTTTTTTAGTCCAAAGGGCATGACTTTGTAACAGTACAGGCCTAGTTTGGTTATAAAGGCCGTTTTCCTTCATCGGTATGGTTCATTCTTACCTGGTTATAGCCCGGGTAGGCGTCCAAGAAACTCAGCAACTCGTGCCCTGAGGTCGCGCCCACTAGGCGGTCAATCTTGGGGAGTGGGAAGCAATCCTTCGGACAAGCTCAATTCTGGTCGGTATAATCAACGCACATGCGCTATTTACCGTTGGCCTTCTTTACCAGGACAGGGTTGGCTACCCAGCTTGGGTAATGAACCTCTCTAATAAAGTCGACTACGGGGAGATTCCCGACCTCCTCGTCAACTACTCTCCAACGCTCTGTGGATAAATTGCGTTTCTTTTGTCTAACGGGCCTAACTACAGGATCAGTATTCAGCTTCTGAGTTATGATGCTAGGGTCTATGCCAGGCATCTCTGCCGCGAACCATACAAAAACATCTAAATTTTCAAGTAAAAAACTTACCAGTTGGGATCACAGAGGCTCCTCGATTGAAGCGCCGATCTGGAGAGTCCGAGTTGGGTCCTCAGTTGAAGTTGGGACGAAGACAGTCTCTTCTGTGGGTGCAGCTTGCTCCTCACACTGCTCCGTAGGTCTCTCCAGCTCGAGGTCATCTGCCACCTTGGCTTTTCCTTTGAGGGCGACAACATAGCACTTGCGAGACTCAAGTTGATCGCCTCGCGCCACCCCAACTCCGAAGTCCATAGGGAACTTCATCGCAAGATAGTAGGTGGAGACCACCGCACGTAGGGCATGGATGATGGGCCGACCTATTATGGCATTGTATTGGAGGGAAGTCGCGACCACCAAGAAGTCGTGGTTGAGCCTCACTATGCTAGGCTAGGTGCCGACCTCCATAGGTACAGTGATCCCCCCAAGGGCCTGACTTCCTCTCTGCTGAAGCCCACCAAGGGAGTACTTGCGGGCTTGAGGTCGCTTTCTTGGAATTGAAGCTTGTCGAATGCCACCTTGAAAATAATGTCCGCCGAACTGCCGGAGTCGATGAGGACACGCTTAGCTTCGAAGTCGTTAATCCTTATCTTCACGACGACCGCATCATCGTGGGGGTAGTGGACCCTGCGTGCGTTGTCCTCCGTGAAGAAGATCGGGTCTTCCATCCTTGGCCGCTTCGAGGGGTTCTGGTCTTCCCTTTCGACCTCGAGGGCTGATGTCCGAGCTGTAACCGAGGTGCAGCCCACGGCGATCGATCCTCTGACGATCACATGAATAGTCCCCCAAATAGGTCTCTCTTCCGGGGGCTGCCTCTGCGGTTGCTCTGCTTGCCTGCTGCTGGGTTCGGGAGCATCTCTACTTTGCTTCTCTTGCCAAACTGCTTTATTATTATTATTTTGTACAAAACTTCTTAAATATCCGCGATGGATGAGCTCCTCTATCTCGTCAGAGAGGTTTTTACAACTCTCGGTATTATGACCATGATTTTTGTAGAAGCTACAATACAAGTTCTTATTCCTTACATTAGGGTTCCCTCTCATCCGGGGTGGACACTTCACATACAGGGCGTCCTTGATCGCCATAAGTATCTCGGCCCGCTTCGTGTTCAGGGGCGTGTAGTCTGTCCTCTTTGTTGGTGGAGTTCAGAAAGGTTGACCTGGCCTTGCCCCTTGAGCTGGGTCTTTTTTCTTCTTGCTGTCCCCCTGTGTCAAGGACTCGACTTCCCTTTTTCCTTTTTCAGGGACTTGCTCACCCTTCTGGTTGATTTCCTCCTCTGTCCCTATAAACTGGTCTGCGAGCTTGAGGAACTCGGTTACCGTCTTGGGCCGATTAACAACCACATGCCACTTGAATTCTTTATGCGCGATTCCTCTCAACAGAGTGGCTTTCACTTCGCTCGAGCTTACCTCTTCTTTTCCTTTGAGTTCGGGCATGCACTGCGTTGTAGTTCAGCGAGCTCGGCGACGCCTCCTCTACTTTTTTGCGGGCTCTGCAATGGTGCTGCTGGCCTCAGTATTGTCGGGCACAGTTTTTGCTGGGAGGGGGATGGATTGCTGGTGATGCCTGTGGATAGAGGGATCTTGCTTGGAGTCTACGGCCAAGATCTCAAACCAGTTCTCCACAAGCGGGGCCATGAACTCGGAAAGCTGAGGTGATGCGGGTTTGGTAGGTTGGGACCCTCCCGACCTAACTGTGCGCGGTGAGGTAGGGGTAACTGTCTTTCCTTCCTCTCCGTGGGATGAGACTTGACTCTTGAGAGGATTCTGGGTCTGAGAGGTCTCTCCCCGACGAGAAGGACGTTCATTCTGACGGCAAGGCCTGATTTGTTGCGTAGCCGGATGTCAAGGAGGAAGCGGTTGTTGGGTCTGAGGCAGCAGAGGAATCTGCTGCTAGTAGTGATGCTGAGAAACTTGGTGCAGCACTTGCTACTGATATAGTTGGAATTGTTGGACCTATTGCATTTGAGCTTGCATAGCTCGCATGCATTGCACCAGGTCTTCAAGCTGGTTTTGGGCGGTCACCGGAGGAGCAAGGGAGGGTTCAGTGAAGGTTGTTCCAACTGTGAAAGTGAGTGGAGCGTTCACGGGTGCCATTGTTTGAGGCACATTCAGAATGGAAACTCCATCTATGGAGAAGGGGACGGTGAACTGTCCAAAACACACCGCTGGGACCTAGAGTTGCTCCCCGGCGGTGTTCATTTCTGCACTGCATCCAGCGTTGCTGGAGGAAGCCATGAGAGCTGAAGTCGACAAAGTTTTGGTGGAGGGCTTTTTGAAACATTCCCACAGATGACGCCAAATGATGTAGCGCAATTCAGTCACTCCTAGCTGGCGGTGGCCTGGCTCCTAGCTGGCGACGGACAACACCTGAGATGGAGAAAACAGTGAAGGATTCTCGGGGAGCTCGCCCGGCGGGAACACTCTGATAGTCAAGTTAGAACTCTGAGAGAGAATTGTAGAGAATACAAGGAGAGCTAAGAGTGCAGATAGCGTGAAATCAATTACCTTTGTCCCTTGGGGATCGGGACCCTTTTATACTGATGCCCTGTCAATTATGGCGTAACTGCTACTGATACTCTGCTGCAGACTGCAGCCTGTAGCCATTATTGTCATACATGAGGTAGTGGGTGCAGGTAACCATTGTAGGGTACGGCCCTTCCAGATAGGGGACGCTTGTTAGAGCTTGGCAGGCATGATGCTTGGCAGGCATGACGCCGCCTGGCTAGAGACGTGGGTGCAATCTCCAGATCTGGTAGGTACGATTCAGGCGATATACCGAGTTACCTGGTATCGAGCTACTGCTGACATATCGAGGTGCTCCTGCCCGAAATAAGTTTTTGAGTTGGCTACTTAGGCTTGGGCTGGAGCTTACTGGCGAGCTTACCCGAAGTGCCTTCAGTTCGGGATGTCCCTTGCCTAGGGATCTTAGATCGGGTTGCTTCCTTCTTGAGGGGGAGCTCAGAGGCTCCTTACTGAGGAGGAGCTCGAGGGCTCCTCACTGAGGGGGAGCTCGAGGGCTCCTTAATAAGGGGGAGCTCTGGGGCTCCTCACTGAGCGGGAGCTCGGGGCTCCTCACTTGGAGGGACCTCGGGTCACTCCTCTAGTGGGAGAGAGTTTGGGGTAACCTAAATACTGCCTTGTAGTGAGTAGTTGCCCGTGCTGAGCCATCAGGCTTGGCTCCTGCGAGCTCATCACGCCGAGTTGCGGCTAGGCTATCATGCCGAGTTGTCACTAATGTCAAATCATGTCCACGTGTCCCCCTATTATGAGGTCGGGCCAAATCACCATCCATCAACAGCCATCTAGGAGGTTGGAGAAACACAGAAATAGAGAGAGAACTATCGTCGGAGCACTATCTCGGCCATCTAGCATTATCTCAGTCAACTTGGACGTCAGAATGCCCGCAGAAAGAAAGAAAACAAAGAAAAATATAGAAGATTAGAGAAACAAAGAAAGAAAGAGTTGATCCTTGAGAGATCTAAAGAGATCTCAAGAGAGAGAGAGAGAGAGAGAGAGAGAGAGAGAGGAAATAGAGGAGAGGGGAAACAAATACCTCGAGAGAGAAGGGGAAAAAGCACAGAAAAAGGAGAAACATAGAGAGGGGAAAAACACAGAACAGAGGAAAACCTCTCTACGAACAAAGAGAGACAAACCTCGAGAGAGCAAGAGAAAACCTCCCTAGGAATAGAGAGAGACAAAGCAGGGGGTGACGAGGGAGTCACCCCCTCCTAAATAACTCTACGGTGGACTTTGGCGCTTCCTAGTACGTAGAGCTTGAAACTACAACCACATCCATGTTTGTATCTCCTATATAGTATTATGCAGGGGGAAATGTTCTCAGTTTATGGGAATAGTGTGTTGTGAGCAAACGTAGGCAGAGTTTTTGTAGACAGGAAATCCCACGTCCCATAAACTCTTTGCTGGTTGTAAGGGAGGCTTGGGATCGAATCCCACTGGTTTGGAGGGTTATAGGTTGGGGATGGTAAAAATAATCAAATCTAAAATCTTTCTAAGCTTTTTCTTCTGGGGTTAGGTTTCTTTCTTTGAGCTCTGAGAGTCCCTGGGCAATTTCGAGCTTTCATGCATAGCCGAAAACCCTCAGGCCCGCTCTCCTTTTTTCATTACCTGATTCTGCAACTATATGATTAGATCATCCAATGCAACTCCTTCCTTGTTCATACTGTCAACATTCTCATGTCCAATTAATCCATACTACTCACAAAACACAGGGAATCTTCATAAACAAATCTCTGTTTTCCTCTGAAATTAGAAAAGATCAACGGAAACGTGGTTCTTCTCCTCTGAAATTCAACATACACGATCCGAAAAGGACATTTTGCATTTGCACTTGTTGAGGCTAAAGTAGGGAAATGCCCCATTTTCCTGTAGATGGCTGAAATAGGTAGGGTTGTCTAATACAAGAAGAATCATTCTACAATAATGAGGGTAACGGGTACCCTCCATTTAACTTTCACATGCCCCATTGTCCCATTGACCCAGATATGTGAACCCCACCATCAAATGGGTCGTCTTACCTAATGGATCTTATGTCCCCTACCCAATAATAAAAAACAAATAAATAAAACCTTTTCAGCCATCTGAATTGTGAACCCCACTATCATATGTCTTTTAGCCAATAAGAAAATGTAAATAAATAAAAACTTTTCAAACATCTGAATTGTGAATTACTTCTTAAGTTGTCATAGTAATCTTTTCCACCAATGTAATGGTGAGTATTGTTTATTATAAGTATTATTTAGTTTGCATCTTTTCGAACTCAAAGGAAGCTTGAGAGGCACCTCATTAAAGCACACCTCCAAATACGGGTCCTACATGAATTAAGACTTCTCTTTCATTCTTCCGTTTTTGTTTTTGGTTTGACAGAAAATAAGATATAAACAAAAAAAACAAAAGAAAAAGTTCCTTAATTATTTTACAAAATTTGTTAATGATTTTCCATCAACTTTCACTTTCTTCCTCATTTTCTATCAAACCAAACATAATATTAAAGAAATTTTGTACTATATGTAGTGGTGTAATTTAGGAAAGCCCAACCCGAGCGTAGACTAATCTAGCCAACAAGTTCATATGGGTTAACTTGAATTTTGGTCCTTGGGTTGGGCTTGTATCTAAAAGTTTGGACTTTTCTATTTTTCACGCCAAACAAGACATAGCCTATAGTGGCCCAAGTCGGGCTTTGACCTTATCCCAATCTGAGCCTACTTTGATTTTGTAGGGTTTTAAATTTTAAGTATAGGTTAGGGTTAAGATTGAAAAGTATGAAACTAACTTAAGTTGAGAAATTGGGCCAACACAGGCCCAACCAGGATCCAGCCTGATCCCAACCCAACCGATTAAACTGATCTCTGTTTTTTTCTTCTGTTTTTAACCTTACTTGTAGGTAGATCTGTTTGTGGGCCAGGTTTCAAGGCAGGCCAATTCAAATATTGGCAAAAGCCAATCCTAAGCTGTCCCGTGAACAGATATACTTATAAGCAATCCAAATCTCCTACCACACCTACTCACAAGACACTACAAGTGTATATTGGGAACATCTTCCATGAATTGTAATATGCAAATACATGAGGTGTTCTCAATGTGCAACTATAGTGATGTGTGGGTAGGAGATCCAAACAGACTAGGGCAGTGCTTGTTCTGTTTTAGCATGTATAAAGTGTATATACAAGGATTATAATGTTTAAATTATATAATTTATAATTTATACAAAAAACAAATGTATTTTAAATACACTATGAACTAATTACATGTACTTCTTGAAGATTATTGATAATTGGTACATATTTTCAAAAAAGTAATTTTAATGGTTATATTTTTTTTAAATTATCTAATTTATCATATTTATTGGAAATCATGTTAATCCATATTTGGTATTTTTTGGATAAATTTTAGTAATTATGAAAAAATTATTGGTGCTTTATTTTTGGTTATTTTATTGGCTAATTTTTGTTCATTAAATGTAATTTTCTACTATATATAACTTAAATTATATTTAAATATAATTTCTTTTAATTATAGTTTAAAATTTAATTGCATTATTTACAGTTTCAAATATAATTTATATAATTTTCATTAATTAACAATTTAAAAAACTATTCCCTCCCTCCTTCATCTCTCTCTCTTAAATGTTTTTTTTTAATGTAATAGTAACATGCATTAAAATAAGAGGCATTGGAAAACCCAAAGGTTTCCCTCTCTCTCTCACACTAATAGTGTGTAGCTTTATTAATCTAATCAGAATAAGCAATGATTACTTTTCTATATTTCTAAAACAAAAGAAAATAGAAAAAAATGCAAAAAATTGAGAAAATAAATTATCTCAAAGGAAAGACATAATGACATGAATCATCCAATTTTATTATATATATATATATATATATAGATAGATAGATAGATTGAGAGAGAGATTAAGACAAGTAATTTCATAAGTTCTCTCTCTCTCTCCAAAATTATTTACTTTCATAAACTGGTTTCTCATCACATTTCCTTCTTGCCCTCATTTTGATCAATCACAGAACTATTAATAGTCTGGATACTCGGTTATGGTAAGGAAAAGCTAACTTGTTTCCCTGCTGATGGTCCTATATATGTTGATCATGGATGTGGTGATTTAATTCATCATCTATCATTCATTCAACCCAACCGACTGATGCATCTATTCATTAATTAATATAGATACGTACAATATACATATTCAACGCATTCACTTAAAAATATAACATTTATGTCTATGTCAGTGAGCATTTCCCATCAATGCATGCATACAATAAGAAATACTCTTGAAGTTGGAAGTTGTGAAAGATTCCTGGGGATCTATGGTGGTGAATTCCATTGTTGTGTGCTCATCTACCATGTTGGGTCCTCCTTAAGACATGGATTCATATGAGAAGCCTGTCAAGGTTGGGAGGGTCGAAATGTTCAGCACTATGGATGACTTCCGCACGCATATACATAGCTATACCTTACTTGATCCCTTTAAATTAAGGTTTATTTTACACACCATAGATGTAGATTGACTGGCGTTGACATGATTTAAACAAAATTTTAAGACTGTTGATAGAATATTTATCGAGTACTTATCAAATATGCCTACGAATGTTTGCCTATTGAATCAGTTCTCTTTTCTTTTCTGTTCTTTTCTTATGGGCGAGGGATCAGTTAAATGAATACGCGTCTTCCTCAAAGTAAATAGGTAATGAAATACGGATAAACAAGAAAGATGAAATACTCTTGTAAGTGGTGAACTACGTTGGCGCGAGTGTGTTTTAGTTCGACCCAAAGTAAGTGCATCGATTGGGTGGACTACGTATTCATAAATATTCACTTCCCCGGTCTTGTAAAATACGTTTTCAAGTGACACTGAGAATAAAAAGAATGGCGTTAATTTTTCACATGTGGCCAATTGAAACAATCAATAATATAATATTTTCATCTTTATCATCCCTCTTCATCATTTGGAGTCCCAGATCATGATTTCTCTTCGCCCCGATCTGACGATTTGCCTTCATCGCCAACCTGGCGACCTCGACCATAACTTAGGTCGGTTAGAAGCACTTCGTCCAAGGCCAACCTGTAGCACCTTGTCACTGGCCAAAGTAACATTGACGCGCGGAGCAACCTCACTCGAGGGCGTTACGGCCTGATTGAGGTCCAGGTGGCGACCTACGAGACGTGCTCGCCGATAAAGTCGACATGCATATCCCAGCGCTACCAGGTTTTCGGAAGTTGTCTCATGTACCGAATGTTCCAGAGGATGGTCAACGTGGATGGTGGTTACCTCTAAGAATCTCGGACCAGTTAAGCACGACCTCCCGGAAATCTCGGATGCGGTGCATGAGGCCTACACCAAACAATGGCTATATAAAGGCACCAATCCTAAGGACACAAGAGAGAGGCGAGTAAGCACATTTTAGCTCTCATACTTTCTAATTTTTTAGCTTGCGATCTACTACAAGAGTATTGATGGTGCGCAATCTGGTCACTCCTAGCTGGAAGTGGCTACGCTTCTACCTGGCGCCGGACGAGAGATACTTGTGAGGAAGAAGATGAAGGAACCTGGGGGGCTCACCCGGCAGGAACACTCCAATGGTTAAGTTAGTAACCGGATTGAAAGCTGGGTGAGAGAGAGAGAGAGAGAGAGAGAGAGAGAGAGAGAGAGAGAGAGAGAGAGAGAGAGAGAGATTGTAGATAAATTAAAGAGCTAGAGTGATGATCACACAATACCCTTGCCTCGAGGGGCTGGGGTCCTTATATACTAGTATCCTGACATATTAGGTGCAACTGCCTTCGAATCTCTGCTACGGCAATCTAATGTCAGATAACGGCTTGGAGTGCCTGGCCGTTATTTGTTAGAGCTGAGCTGGTGGGCGAAGTTGATCGCTATAGAGTACGGTCCTGCCAGAAAAAAATAGCCTCTAGGGTTGGTAGGCACGATGCCACCAGGCGAGAGATGTGGGCACAGTCTCTAGGGTTGAAAGGTACGGTTGTCAGGCAGGAAACCTCCTGCGATACGCCGAGCTGTTCTGCAACGAACTACCTTATACCGAGCTTTTGGTGATACGCCGAGGTGATTCTATCTGAGGCAGGTCTTCGAGGTGGCCTACTTAGGTTTGGACAGGAGCGAGCTTATTTTAGCTAGGGAGCTGACGAGCTTAACCCAAAGTGTCTTCAGTTCGGGATTCTCCCTACTTGGGAGAATCTTAGCTCGGGGTGCTCCCTACTTTGGAGAGTCTTAGCTCGGGGTGCTCCCTACTTGGGGGAGTCTTAGCTCGGGGCAATGGAGTATTATCTTGTAGCAAGCTGCTATTCATGGCGATCTGTCAGGCTGGGTTATAGCGAGCTCGTTACGCTGAGTTGGAGTGAGCTCATTATGCTGAGTTGTCACCTATGTCGAGTCACGTCCACGTGTCCTCTCGTTATGAGGTTAGGTGAAATCACCCTCCATCAAATACTAACTTAATCACCGGAGCAACCTTGTTGGGTTAGCCACCCAAGGTCTTCTAACATTGATTCCTTGCAGGTTTCTCTGAAGAGCTACCTACCTCGGAAATCAACCTAGCTCGGCACCCAATCTACCCCCTAGCTCGGCCTAGTCAGTTCAGCATCCAAGTCCTCATCTAGCAAAAATCCTCCACTTTGGCCTCTGAATCATCAACCACCTGAAAGTAATCCGAACAACAGGGTATTGCCAAAAAACCCTTCTAGACATTATACTATACAATTCCGAATTTCACTACAACTCTATACAATTTAAAGTAACAAATACCCCTACCCTAAAACACGAATACCCACTTATATATTAATATCAATTCCGATCTGCCACTTATCCCGGGCTAAGATTTATTTTTATATATGTATCGATTAGTTATTTGGGTAATATGTGAGTATAAAGATATGGGACCTTTTATTGGTATTATAAAATTTTGATCAATTCAAACAGTGAGTCTATTGCTATCCTTTAGGACCTTCGTTAGCATATAATAAAATTGAAAAGGGATCTGCTACCCATAAAATGTTGCTACATCTCTATCGAATGTGCAGCTGATAAGTCCTGTGCGTAAAGATGTGAGTAGCATATCCGAAGCCAATAAGATTGAGTTCAATCAACTTCATTTCAAACAACGAAAGTAAAACACACATCTCTCCCTATTCAGTTTAGTCATGATGTACCTTCGTCTAGGTTGGCATGTGGTGAATTTATTGCTACGTTGTGGGACCCCTTTTTTGAAATAATAAAATTTTGAGTTCAATCGTGTAAAGACAGCTCTCTCTCTCTCTCATGATGTTGAATCCAAATTTTGTATTATGCCAATGAGAGTCCCAAATTATTGAACCGTGACAAGATGTTGGTCCAATTTGTCACGGTTCTTGTTTTAATTAATTAATTTATGTTTTTAATATCGCATCCTTATGAATCTAGATCTCCAGATTCTTCTGTTTTTTCTTCTGTTTTTTCTTCCTAAGTCTCAAGGGATGGAGGTCCAGGGTGTAGCTAATCAGGGTTTGTCTTTGGACTGGAAATTACATGGATTCTTGGATCTTTTTTTTTTCTGTATTTCTGCTATTGAAATGTTTTGAGAATGTATATATATATATATATATATATATATTTCTATAAATTAATTCTACTTTATCTGCTCATAGGTTGGCTCAGGAAGCTAAGTTGTTTGTTGATGATGTTAATATTATTTGGTCGTATGTCCCATGAAATTGGTTTCAACATACTGTAAATTGTCTATTTTTTAATTTATTTGTAGTATTATGCTTATCAAAAAGTCGGATGATCGATGTTATAAATAAGGTTGCAGCTTGGAAAGATCAGACTGGGTTCAGGGCCAGTCCTCGTTCAATTATAAAAATTGGTATAAATACATACTTTATCAATAAATAATACATAATTATATTCTACATGTTAAATATGCACTATTTTATATTTTTTAATTTAATTTTTAAAATTTTATTTGTAAAAATCATTAAAATTTGCATTTTCAGGCCAATTTTTTTTTGGCAAAAATAACAGGGCAAGTAGTGCCTTAGGATGCATAGATCTTAAAAAATTACCCACAATCATAAGAAAATCACCTCAATCACACATTTGAGCATAAGGTTATGGCCTCCAAAAACTTACACATACATTAAGTTACAACCCGTGACATGATGACCGGGTCAAATAGGTCAAAGGTTCAACCAACCAAATTGTACAGTTTCTGACCAAATCAACAACCTTTGAGCATATAGATTCTAGCATCATTTTGTCCCCTTAAGTTACAGGTGAAAGTAAATTTACTAGATTATCCATAGGCAACAAATATCAAAATTTATTAGATAATCATTCTAAATAACAAATTATTATCAAGGTATTGATGAACCGATCATTCTAAACGTTCTTTTGAGATGAACATTGTTTAAAGAAAACTGAAACATATTATTCGAATTTAGATTTTGAAAAACGGTAAAATGGTTAAAAAAATAATATAAAAATAGTTTAGGGCTTTAGAAATATTTAATGAAATAATCCATAAAAATAGTTTGAATTTTCTTTTGGGAAAAAAATTCACAGGCAATTCCATTCAACTTAATAGTTCGATCAAGTAAGTACCAAAAAAGCTCAGTCAAGTCAAAATGGGACAAAGAAACCCACAGCCGGGAAGGTGTGGTGTGAGAGTAGACTCCTACAGCAGATTTATGGTTTTCAAAACTGGACCTAATCAGACGGTCGGACTGGAAATATCAGGAACTGAATTGGTCAGGTGATCAGTTCCGTTTTTCACTAAAATTGGATTTTTGGGTAAAATGTTGATTTAATCAATAAACCATTGATTCGGATGGTTAAACTGTTTGAATTATTTAATAATTTTGATCATTTTTTATTTTATTTTTATTAGAATAAACCCGACCGTTTGACCCAGAAACCGAACTCCTGACTGATTCGTTATCCGAGTTGATTTTAAAAACTTTGGCTGATATGCAGGGGGCTGAATTCAAATGTTCCAAACAGATAGGCGGTATTTGTTAATGGATACAAAAGCTTCGGTTTTGGAAATTGGGACAATTATTCAGATTTGTTTCTCAAAGAAAGCCCCTCACACCAATTTAACATCATGTTTCAGCAGTGTATTGGGAATATTTCTCCGTCAATGATAATTTATAAAGTTAGGGAGATCAGGAGGTGTGGCTTCGAATGCTGTGATGTTGGTGTGATTAGGATGGCAGTGTGAGGAGTAAATCCAAACTCTTTAGACCTTGAAGGGAAATTCAGATTTAGTCCTCACAAAATGATACTCACACCATCCTAACAGCCATTTGCAACCGTATATTAGAAATACATTGACATTTTTATCTTTTTATTTCATGGGGAGACACAACTGCAAGTGGCTATAAACATGATTTTTAAAAACGACACAAAAACTGAATTGTTCAGGGGTTCAATTACCAGGTCGTACGGTTAACTGCCCAATTCAGCGGTTTATTGACCAAAATCAACGGTTTTAGGCAAATTTCCGGTTTTGGGGAAAACCAAAACTGGTCACCTAACCGGCTTTTGCTATTTCCGGCCGAACTGTCCGATTTTTAAAACCATGGCTATAAACAAGTTTTGTGAGAACTGAATCCAATCTCCATGCTGGCTACAAAAAACCTATGCAACTCATTTATTAGATAAAGTGGGCCGGGTTGAGGTAAGTGGTGATTCCATGTCCTATTAGGTTAGGGCTAGGGTTAGGGCTGAGCATTCGGTTTATTTGGTTAAAAACCAAACTGAATAAATTGAAATTTTTAAAACCAAAATAAACAAATCAAAATCAAAATCGAAACCGAATTGTAATAAAACTAAAATAATCAAATCAAAATTTTTAGTTACTTTGGTTAAAAACCAAAATTAATTAATATACAATATTATATATATTATAACCTATAATATATATTATTATAATATATTTTTTGAAATTTAATTTCATTATAATACATTATATATAATATATTAATATATAAATATATAGTATATTATATATTATATATTATATCATGAATTTTAGTTAATTCGGTTTTTTTGGTAACCAAATTTCTAAATCTAAAAACCGAAACCAAAATTTTCAGTTCGGTAATTTAGTTTTAACCGAATAATGCTCACCCCTAAACTCTACCCATACCTAGTTTTTTTTTTAGCTTCATGGGGCTACACAACAGTGGGTAGCGGTTGGATTATTTCTTTACACATTGCTAAAACCCTAAACTACCCTCATTTTATGAGACCACTTTATTCGTTTAGTCAGTTTTTTTCTTGGAATTCTAACTGTCGCATGTTTTCTTACTTTCTTTAAACAAAGTTCATCTTAAGAATGTCATGAGAATTATAGGTTCATCAATGCCTTGAGAGGTGAGAGTGATTTCTACGGTAACAGGGTTATTTTCATCCTTTTGATATTTGTTATTTTTAACTGTTATTTTACTTTCACAGTCCGAGTGAGATCGGATCTAGTAGACACAACATAAATTAAATTACTTGATAATTAATTTAACAACTGTCAAAAATGGGTTTTAATATTTTTCAATGATAGGGTAGGTGTTAAAAAAAATTTCAAGTGCTCATTAAACATGCTTACAACATTGTATTTATCTGACCCGAACTGTTTCAGAGCATGCATTGAGAACATCTGAGGAGATGTTACCAATACACAGTTGAGATGGGCTGCGAGACGCATGTGGGATGCACTCTGTGGGGCGCTGATGTAAATTTTCATAATCAACCATATTGGTTCTACAGCCTATTGAGAAGCCAAAACGTTCAGCTAATCCTTACTCTCCTTTTATAAGATGAAAAGGTCAAGATCACATCAGCGCCCCCCAGTCTCCCCACATGCACATCTCAGAATGTATTAAAAATACCTCGTAACTTATCATCTGGAAATGTTCCCAGTGCACCGGAGGGATGTGATGTGGGGCACTGTAGGATGCACTCTTTGGACTGTGGGGTGCAAATGTGAAGAAAGAAAAGTTTAGCAGATCTAGGTAACCAAACAGAATCCTTATAATTAGTCACGATTCAACAAAAGATTCCCACCATGTGGAATATACGAACACATGAGAAGTTTATGATTGGTTGAAAATTGACACGTGGCGGTAGGATAGTGTGGCAAATCCCATGGTTCGTTTGGTTTCCAATTGCCACCTCAGTAGTCCAAAGTGACAAGGAACAAAATTCCCATCGAACAAAGGCAAGTAGGGAACAATGAGATTGGTCTTCCTTCAATAAATAAACGGTGAAGTACAAAGCAATGATGGTATAAGATTTTTATGAAACTATTGGTTTAATTGTCCAAAGTCAATCTCCTTCGTGATCAATTCTCGCCTCTAATTTAATGGATATATAACAAATTATGACCCGCCTCCAATCACATTATGACACCTGGCAGCCTCTTGACAATTAAGTACAGTCTCTTGATAGCTAGGCAGCTCGCTATCGGCAATTCGCCACAGGCAGCTTACTATAAGTAGCTCACCACAGGCAGTTCACCATAGGTAGTTCATTCTCATGTAGCCCGGCACCTCAAAACAACTAGGTGACACCCAGGACCACTTTGGCAACAACTTGCCTTTGCTAAGATGATGGTGTCCCACAGGCACGACCCTGCGGCCTGGCCCAGGTGCGACCTGGCGGCCTAGCCCAGGCACCAACCTGGCGGCCTGACACAAGCACCAACCTGAAAACCTCGAGGAGCTCGCCATCGTACCCTGCATTTTATGTGATTGTGACTTGTAACGGTTATATTAGCTCACATACTCTCTGGTTCTGACGAGAAGGGACAGTTTTACCATTTGATGGCATTTCACCCACCTACCACGCAAGCCAGTCCCATCACAACTAGGATCGAGGAACTGCTCCACCTAACCCATGAGGACTCTAGTATATAAAGACCTCACCCCCAAGGGTGAAGGTAGGATGCGAAAAGGGATGGATGACCTCTGCTCTCTAGCTCTCTAATTCTCTTATCATCTTCAAGCTCTCTACTACTATACTGTGCTAACTTAGCCACTAGAGTGACCTCACCGGGTAAACACCCCCGGGTTCTCTAATTTAGTTCTCGCAAGTCTCTCAGCTCCCGTCGCTTACAAAGATGAGCAGATCATTGCCAGCAGGGAGTAGCTAGTTCAGTTATTGTCGTTACTAGTAGCCAGACCACCTCTTGCCGGTAGCAGTCGGGTTGCACTACACTAGGGAGCTCGGCATCAAGGTAGCTCACCTCCAGGCAGCTCATCAAGGTAGCTCACCTCCAAGCAGCTCATCAAGGTAGCTCACCTCCTAGCATCTCATCAAGGTAGTTCACCACTAGACAGTTCGCCACCAGGGAGCTTCGCTTCAACCTCCGAGTCACATGCCACTTGGGAGCAGACGAGATGACGAGGTACTTAGCCAAAAAATTGACACATCACAAAAAAATGATACATGACTGGAAACGGTTACATCACGTATTATTCACGTAGCGTTGGTTGTTGCCAAGGAGTTCTCCGATCGTTGGTTGCAAAACTTGAATAAGAACCGAAGTTTCGATTCTTGAACTACTCCCCCAGTTTTGCTGTCGAGGAGGAGGAATGCTCGACCAGATTATTGCGCGGCCGCGTAGCCTTGTTTGGTGCTGGGGTTCGGTTGAGGTCGGTACTGGTCATTCCAAAGGGTTGGTGTCCTTGAACAGCCCAGCCGAGGATCCGCGTCGGTGTTTGGACCAGCACTTGCGGTCGAACTAACACAATTAATGGTCGTAACCACTGCCTATTAGGGACGCTGCTTTGGTTTTTGATGCTTTGCGCAACGTTATTGGTGGCATTGATTGGTATTTTGTGGCATTGTCATGGGTGCTCCATCTGCACCATTGACGTCTCCTCAGGTCATGCCCCTAGTCGTTATAAAAGAAGGGGGGGGGGGGACCCTCTCCTCTGTCATTTGCAAGAAGGTGGTTAGTACTGTTCGACAGTAATTGCTCAGGAGATTGCTTAGTGGGTTGTTCGGCAGATAGCTCAACAAATTGCTTAGTGATTTTCGTTCCTCAACTCCGTAGATTGCCCGGTATGTCTCTTTCATCTCAACTCGTTGGTCATCTTCCTATTCCAGGTCCTCCAGTAGTTCTAGTTCCAACTGTTCTTGCGGCTCAAACTATAAGCCTTAGTTGAGAGATTTTGTGGTTGCCGAAGTCGAGGAGGCTGAGGCTGGCCCCTTCAGGACGGAGGCAAAACTTCCTCTACGAGCAGGTCACCAATTTGGCACCATGCCCTGCATCTTGAGGCCCGAGAATATGGCTTAGATTTGAGCTATGTGCATTATCCCCATGGAATACCAAATGAGGTGTCCGCTACCTGGCGAGATGGCTACTAATGCTTAGCCTGGTGAGTGATGCATCTATGAGCATAGCTTGAAGGTTGGGCTGAGGTTCCCATTAAGCGAGGGGGTCATCGAGGTACTAGGCTGGTACAGGGTGTTGTTGGTGCAATTGATGCCAAACTCCTTCAGGTTCTTGCTTGGCCTTACGTCCTACTATGCAATCTGAGATATCGAATTAACCCTGGGGATGGTGACTTTTATGCCCCAACTGAAGCACCACCAATAGGGGTACTACTATTTCTCTAGTAGGCGGAATGTCCGATCGCTGGTCGGGGCTCCTTCTTCTGTGAAGCCTCGAAAGGAGTCATTCTTCTTTGTTCACATTCTTGGGAGTCTCCTTTTTTGGGCTGAGCTATGAGAGCTGAGGAAAAACGTTCCGCAACCCAAGTGGATGGTGCTCACTCAGGAGGAGAGGTCGGTCCTGAGCATGATCCATGAAATAGATGTGATCACGTATACATGCTCGAAGATGTTGATGCTCACCGGGTTGATGGAGAGGGTGGCCGATGTGTTTTCTTTACTGTGTTTGCTAAGTTGTTTATTCCTTGTCTGCTCTTTACTTATCTTGGGTACTTTGTGTTGCAGGTATCAGGATGACCAGTGAGGAGGAGATTGTTCGTCGGATGAGGTCGCTTCGACAAAGGCAAGGGCGGGCTGGTGCACAGTCGGAGGCTCAACTTGAGGCAATAGACCAGCCACAATTCGCAGATAGAGTGGCCTGCAGGCACTGACGGGTTCGGCAGTAGGAGGCCGAGGAGGATGATGTCATGGTGGTTGACCCAGAAGGGGCTCGTCGTCCTACGGGTGCATCTAGAATGGAAGTGGGTGGCAGTAGCTTGGGCCTACACATGCCACGGTGGTCGATTCTTTTTTATGACAACTTGGAGATGTCTGGGGTTCCCGAGCAGTTGTTGCAAGGGATTATGACTATGTCAATGGCTCAGGCATTGGTTGGGGTCGACAGCGGAGCCTTAGAGTGCATGCTTCTATGGTTTGCTACCAAGGTGATTTCCTTGTGTTTTGCTCTTTTTTTTGGGGGCGTATACTCATCATTCTCTTTCGCAGAATGCTTGTGCAATGGTTATGTTGGTTGATCGGCTCCGGGACGTTCAATCAATGTATGAGCAAGAACACTCTGAGTATCTGCAGCAGAAGGCCCAACTAGTCGAGCTTTAGGCTACCGGGGAGCGGTCGGTTGCGCTAGAGAGAGAGGTGGCCGAGCAGGCTAGCGTTGTTCGCGGGTTAAGGCAGGAGATCTCTAAGTTGAAGGCGGAGTGGGAGAGGCTGAAGTAGGAGGTTGCCGAGGAGGCAGTCAACCAGTATAAGGCATCATAGGAAATGCAGCTACACATGGATGAGAACACCGAGGCTTCCTTCATAGCTGGATTCAACGTCTTCTGACGAAGGATCCTTCATCGCCACCCAGAGCTGGCCGAGGAGTCACAGGGTTGGGGAGCTTGCGATCTATATACTCTGCAAGGTTCCACCGAGGAGGCCAATGAGGAGGCTGGGAATGAGGTTGAAGCTGTTGATGGGGCTGCTGACTCTGCCACTGAGGATTGAGCGGTCGTTTCTTCCAAACTATGCTTTTTCTATCTTTCATGTGCTCTCTTTTTTTTTTGTTTTTTGTATCGGCTCGGTATGCCGAGCGATGAACGATGTAATGCACTTTCTAAAGTTGAATATCAACTCTTCTTTGTGTTGACTATATACATGCATCTTGTTGTTAATGTTATTTTTTCTTGTGCATTTTTCTTTTTCCAGTTGAAGCATGGCCGGCTCGGCTATTGCACGGGCTGAGTCAGGCTATGGCTCGGGTATTCTCGTGCACTTTTCTTATGCTGACCATGGTGTGGCCGGCTAGGCTTCTACGTGGGCCGAGCCGGGCTATACCTTGGAATCCCCAATATTCTACTGACCGAGGTGTATTTTTCCGAGATCTTTCAGTTCAAAAGCTCTCAGCCATGGGTTGCTTAGTTTTCTGGTCTCAGGAGCCTTTGGGGCCCTTCTAGGGCTAGCCGTTTCCCAGCTAGTTCAGCCGTTAAGCCAACTATTGTGCAGAGTTCCATGACTGCCCTCAGGCCTCAGTGGGCGGGGGCGTTCTTTCTCCATGTTTGTGCATAGCCGTGGTCAGCTGAGTCGGGTAGCTTAGTTGGGGATATGCTGTCGTGTTGGGCGTTATGGGCTCGGCCATTCTGGGATCAGAGGAGTCAACTTGGTCGGTATTACGGCTTGGCTTGTGCGTGTGTAGTGTGTGCAGTGAGCGTGTGTGTGCCTGGTGGGCAGAGATGTAGCTTAAAAGAAAGGAAACTTTCATTGCTTGTAGATATACTGGTAGTACATCCAAAGATTTCTTGAGTTCCAACCCCTTAGTATCGGTCGGCCTTCGAGGTCTTCGAGTCTATTAGTACTCGATCCGAGGACCCTAGTGATCCTATACGACCCTTCCCAGTTTGGTCCGAGCTTGCCTTCTCCAGGCACTGGGACTACGACCCTGTGAAAGACAAAGTCACCTGTCTTGAATTCACGTCTTCTGACTTTGTTGTCGTAGTGCCTTGCCATCCTTTGTTGTTGTGCGGCCATTCTCACATGTGCTCAGCCCCATGCTTCTTCTAATAGGTCCTACTCCGTGCGTAGATCTTCGTCATTCTGCTCCTCGTTGAATAACTTGGTTTGAATAGTTGGTGAACCTATCTCCACGGGGACTATGGCTTTGACCCTGTAGGTCAGGCTAAAAGGGGTCTCTCTGGGGGCGGCTCGCGGGGTCGTCATATATACCCATAGAATGCTTGGTAGCTCCTCAACCCACCTTCCCTTGGCTTGATCCAAGCAAATTTTCAAGTCGTGTAGTAGGGTGCGATTGATTACCTCGGTTTGCCCATTACTCTGGGGTCGGTGTACTGTAGTAGTTTGATGATCGATTCTTAGGTCGACACATAGGGCCTCAAACTTCTTGTCGGTGAACTGCATCCCATTGTCCATGATGAGCATGCGAGGGATGCTGAAGCGGTAGACAATTCCCTGCCAGAAGAAGTTCCAGGCATTATGGGTAGTGATGCGTGCCAAGGCTTTGGTTTCCACCCACTTTGTGAAGTAGTTCACTACTACGAAAAGGAATCTCTTCTGTGCAACCATGGTGGGAAAGGGGCCGAGGATCTCCATTCCCCATTGGGTGAATGGCCACAAGCTGGTGATTGGCTTCAAAGGGGCCGCAGGTTGGTGATAGAGATTAGAGTGCCATTGGCAATTGTCACACTTCCTAACTAATTGGGCAGTGTCCAGGTTCATCGTCAGCTAGAAGTAGCCTTGTCGGAGTGCCTTATGGGCTAGTGTGCATACGTCGGGGTGGTCTCTGCAAATGCCCACGTGTATCTCCCTGAGGACGTAGTCTGCCTCGGCTAAGGGGAGGCACTTCAGGTATGGGAGAGTGTGGGAACAATGGTAGAGTTGGCCATATATTAGGCAGTACCGAGCCACTCTATGTTGGAGCTTATTCGCTTCTACTCGGTCTTCTGGGAGAGTGCCTTCTCGAAGATACTCGGTTATGGGGTCCATCCAAGCTAGCCCATTGGTGTGATACTCGGCTGGGCTAGTGTATCCAGTCAGACAGTTGAGTCAAGGTCAGTCTGCGATGAGCTGGCTAACTTTGAAAGGGTGTCAGCTTGGGTGTTCTCAGCTCGAAAGATCTGCTGAATATTGAAATGCTTGAGCTACTGAATGAGCTCCTACACCTTTTGTAGATAACTCGCCATGGAGGGGGTCCAAGCTTCGAACTGACCATGAATTTGGTTGACCACTAGCTATGAGTCACTAAAGGCCTCGATTCTTCGGGTCCCAAGGTCCAAGGCAAGTCAGAGCCCAATAATCAAAGCCTCATACTCGGCCTCGTTGTTGGATGCCTTGAACTCGAACCTGAGGGCGTGTTCCAATACTACATCGTCTGGGTTGAGGAGGATGAGGTCGGCGCCACTTCCCTGTTGGTTTGATGATCCATCTACTTGCGGAGTCCATACTGGGGGCGGCGAGGCTGGTTCCTCGATGGTGAATGTACATTCTATGACATAGTCGGCCAGGGACTGGGCTTTGATCGCCGATTTGGGTGTGTACTTGATGTCGAACTCACTTAGTTCCATGCTTCACTTGACTACACGGTCAGATACTTTCGGCCTTTGTAGTATCTACTTAAGGAGCTAGTCGGTAAGTACCTAGACGTTGTGTGCCTGGAAGTAGGGCCTGATCTTTCTAACGATAGTGATGAGAGCTAAAGCTAACTTCTCCAGGTTGGAGAACTGGGTCTCTACGCTGCTAAGGAATTTGTTGGTGTAGTAGATTGGCCTCTGTACCCGATCTTCTTCCTTAATCAATATTGAGCTGACAACCTCGTCTCTAGCCGAGAGGTAAAGCAATAGCTCGTTCCTTGGGTTTGGCTTGGTTAGGAGGGGCGGCGAGCTCAGGTAATACTTCAACTCCTAGAAAGACTGCTCAAATTCTTCAGTCCAGCAAAAATCTTTTGGCCGCTTAAGGGCTTTGAAGAAAGGAAGACAGCGATCCATGGGTTTGGACATAAATCTGTTAAGGGTGGCTATTCTCCCGATGAGTCGCTGCACCTCTTTATGGGTCTGGGGAGATTGCATGTCAGGGGTTGCCTTTATCTTCTTTGGATTCACTTTGATCCCTCTCTATGTTACCATGAACCACAGGAACTTGTCGGAGCCGACCCTGAAAGCGCACTTGGTTGGGTTTAGCTTCATCTTGTATTTTTTGAGGGTATCGAAGACTTCGCGAAGGTAGGCCAATTGATGCTCGGCCTTCTTACTCTTCACAAGCATATTGTTGGCATATGCATCTATATTCCGACCGAGTTGTTCAATGAATACCTCATTCACCAGCTGCTGATAAGTGGCGTCGGTGTTTTGAGGCCGAAGGGCATTACCCTATAGTAGCACAGGCCACAGTCAATGATAAAAGTTGTCCTCTCCTGGACATCTGAGTGCATTCGGATTTGGTTGTAACCGGGGAAGGCATCCATGAAGCTTAGTAGCAAATGACCCACTGTTGTGTCGACGAGTTGGTTGATTCTCGACAATGGGAAATTGTCTTTGGGGTAGGCCTTATTTAGGTTTATGAAGTCGATGCAGATTCTCCACTTTTTGTTGGCCTTCTTCACCATTACTACGTTGGCCAGCCAATCAAGGTACTTGACTTCTTGAATAAAGTTGGCGTTGAGCAGTTTCTGTACTTCATCGATGATCACTTACCACCGCTCTATAGCAAAGTTCCTCTTTTTTTGCTTCACATGTTGATAGCGGGGGGTGACGTTCAGCCAATGTGTGATAACTTCAGGGTCGATCCTGAGCATGTCCACTGTCGACCAAGCGAATACATCGGCGTTGTTCCTCAGTAGTTGCACGAGTTCTTCTCAGAGATGGTTGTCTAGTAGGGAGTTGACTTGGGCTGTCTTCTCGAGAGATTCTTCAGAGAGGGGGACCTAGACAAGGTCTTCCATGGGTTGGCCCTGCTGTTCCTTTACCTTGTTGCGTAAGTCATAGGCCTCCGCCATCAGTGTCTCGGTGGTTGGACGTGGTCCTCGGTAGGAGAGCTGATAGCAGTGTTGCACTGTCCTTTGATCTCCGCGTGCACCCCTATGCCGTACTTGGTTGGAAATTTCATGGCGATTGGTATGTTGAGACTCCAGCCTACAGGGCATTGAGGGTCGGCCTTCCAAGGATCACGTTGTAAAAAGAGGGGAAACACACCACGATGAAGTCTACCATGGTCATTACAATGACACCGCCGTCTCCGATCAAGAAGGGAAGAGTTATCCTCCCAGTGGGTAGGAAGGGCTCTCCCGAGAATCCCATCAAGGGCATGTTAACCGGCATTAGCCGCTCTCTGTTGATGCCGAGCTTATTGAATGCATCTTCGAATAGTACATTGGTAGAGCTCCCTATGTTGATTAGGATTCATCGCAACTCAAAGTTAGCCACCTCGGTTGTGATCACCAAGGCGTCGTCGTGCGGTGTCTGGACCCCTCGGAGGTCGTCATCGGTGAAGGTGATAGATGTGCTACGCTTCTTCTTGTGACCCTGGTCATCGATCTCGCATAGTCGAGCATATCTCTTACGACCCGAGCTGCTCTCCCCTCCGGTAGCGGTTCCTCCTAATATGACGTGGATAACGTCGGCTAGGGTCCCTCAGGGCGGCAGCTGTCAATCTTCATCTGTTTTTCGCTCTTCTTGGGCTAGCTTGTCACTTCTATTGATGAAGCCACTAAGGTAACTACGCTTGCTCATATCTTCGATATGGTTGCGTAGGTCGAAACAATTCTCTGTGTCATGGTCGTGGTCCTTGTGGAACTTGTAGTTTTTGTCTCGGTTCCTCTTGTTACTTTGCATCTTCATCTTCTCAAGCCACCTGATGTAGTTGCAGTCACGGATTTGCATCAAAATTTCAGACTACAGAATATTGAGCAGCGTGAAATTCTGGTAGGTCGATGGAGGAGTGCGAGGTCTATGGTCTGGTCGGTGATCTTGTCTCTTGTAATCTTTGCCCGACCTCTCGGACTTCCGCTCATCAGTATCTCTCCTCTTCTTGTCAGGCTTCTCATCTTCGTCTCTGAGCTGTGCTTGAGCCTCTTCAGCATTGATATACTTTTGTGCATGGCTCATTAGCGTGAATAGCATATGGGGAGGATTTTTGGAGATGGATAAGTTGAATGGGGAAGGGTGGAGCCCGTGCTATATGTCCGTAACTGCGACTGATTGGTTCAAGTCCCTTACTTGGAGTGCTTCCTTGTTGAACCTCTCCAGGTAATCTCTAAGGGACTTTGCCTTCTTTTGTCGGATTTGCATGAGGTTGGCCAAAGTTTTCCAATGCTTTTGGTTAGTGGTAAACCATGCCAGAAACTAGGTCTTTAGCTGGTCTCATGATGTTATGGAGCGTGGTGGTAGAGAGGAGTACCATGCCAAAGCTAGACCTTGCAGGGTGGCTACAAGGTCTTTGCACATCGGTCCTTCCGACGCCAAAGGGTCAGTGTTCTTGTTGTACTTGCTGAATTGGGGGGCTCGCCATCCAGTAGGGGGCATCTTGTCCATTATGTCCTGGACGAAGGGTGGCTCCTTGGCGACATGCGCGGCAACCCGCGCGGGTTGGTCCACGTCGGGTGTCACGCTCTTGTGGGTTTGAGTGCATTCTAGTTCTTCTGAACATTGCCGGAGCTCTTTGATCTCGGCATCTCTGTCGTTCAGGGCCGTAATGTGTGTATCCTTCTCCTTCTTAGGTCGCGTAGGGTGATCCTTTATTGAGCTTGACTCGGTAGTAGAGACCACAAAGGGCAGTGTCCTCTTTCCGAACCTCTCTCTAGCGGGGATCCGAGCTGACTGGTGTGTCTGGCTATGGTGATCCTGCTCGCGGGAGCGAGCAGTAGAGGTGGGCCTTCGGGTCATGTCTTGCCTCTCTTGCTCGGACTACGCTCCCCTCACTTCAGAGCGACGCACTTTGGGGTCCTCGGTCCTAGGATCGTCCTTCATGCATGTTGGGGCATGAGGGGGGATGGCTCGGTTGGACAAAACAGACGACCCCATCGCCTACATAAACTCGAAGATCTTGTCAACCTTCTCTTGCATAGATTAGAGCTGCATTGGGTCCACTACGACTGAGGGCTGCAGAGCTTCCTGATGCGAGGAGCTATGGTGTCAGTTCTTTCAAGACGGGGAAGGACTTGCTGATCGTTTGTACTGGTTTTTAGGTGTCTTTGATCAGTTTTGAGGCTGCGCAGCAAAGGATTTTTCGGGAAGGCTTTTTGTGCGTTCCCATAGACAGAGGCTCGAATGAGGAGAGCAACCAAATAATCTTTGTTGGTTGGGCGGTGGTGAGCTTACAAGGGCGGTGTTGTGCTATGTAACCTACGATTAAGAGTAGTCAGAGGCCCAAGGAGTTGTCCCTAGGTAGATACTCCAACACTCAAGTCAGTGAGAGGGTGGTGAATGGTTGGGCCGAGCAATGGGGGTGTTAGTCTGAGCAAAGTAACGGTATGGGTGCTAGAAGTTGGGGATCCCTTACCTTGAGCATGGAATACCTTTTTATATCTGGGGGTCCGTCTCCTGGTCGGATTAGGGTTCTAGGATAATCGGGATAGAGCATCCCTCCGAGATTACCGAAATAGAGTCGTATTCCTTGGCGGAGTTGTCTTCTCACCCTTATCCATGGTCGGGATTATCTGCGAGGCATGTAGTTGACGTGGCTAGAGGGATAAGACAGGGGAACACGGTAGTAGCATGGTAGAGTCAAAGATGACATGCCTTATAATGTCATTTTTCGAGCCTCCTAATACTATAGGTTTATAATGACCAATACGATGCAAAGGGATGTAAGTGGATAGGTTGTTGGGGGTATAGGAGAGGAGTCTGGATTCAGTACTTGCAACACTTGCATTTCTGCATTGGAAATATCTTCATCTTATTAATGAAAAAGATACAAGTACAAATTTTGTAAGGATTGAATCTGGTTATGTTTCATTTGAAGGAAAAAGTAGGAAAGGAAGGAAAATGCAAGGAAACCTATATCTTTTCCCTACTTTTTCCTTCAAACCAAACATAGCCTATGAGTAACGAATTTATCTGATTTTTATCATGATGTGGTAGATGTAGAGAGATGGAAGGTGCAAGAAAGTGTTGACTTGTCCTTCTTCGGGTCTGAGTTTGGTTTCAGCTTTTGGGGCTTGTATCTAGTGGGGTGCTTTTGTTGTGAGGTTGTTTTTTGGGCCTTGTGTTGGGAGCCCCAAACCCCCATTTTGATTTTGGTGGTATTCTTCTAATTAAGTGGATGTTGTTTCCAAGGATTTGTGGGGTGTTTCCATTTCTTTTCAGACATGACTTCTCTCTCTAGAATCTAGATCCGTACCTTTTCGTTTGTTAGTTTGTTTTTCTCTTTTTCTTTTTAATAATGCCTTATCTTAAAAGCATGTGACATAGAAATAAAGTATTAAACGTTTTATAAAATCCATTTTGAAATGCTAACTAGGAGGGGATTCATACAATGGCCCTTTATTTTGTAAGATGGGACTGTAAATGGATTGGATCTAATTCAGATTTAATTTTATTCCATTTTAATTTTTATATTACAAAAAATTAAAAAGTTAATTATTTTTCAAATTTTATATTTAATAAATTAATATAAATATAATATAATAAATATTATAATATAATCAGATTTGGATTTTAATCGAATCGGATGGAGTTAGATCCAAATTTGATTTGATTATTAATCGAATGTAGGTTGCAAAATCCGAATCCAATCCGATATATAAAGATATCATCTATATCTAAGGTCATCCTGGCTGGCCAAGCTTCTTCGGGTACAAACGGGTGTGGAAAAGGTTGAAAGTCATCGGCATGTTGTGCAACGTATAGTAACGCAATAGACAGATCAGGTACCTAAAAGAATTCAGCACTAGTTGGATGGGTAACACTTGCTGTTTGGCCAATGTGTGCACCAACTCTTTGTCTAGCGAAAACTTAAGTCCGCCCTCCAAACAATGTTCATATCAGCCTTATTTACACGTTCCCCCCTCCTCAAACACCTTAGCCGGTACTCATGATCATTATGTGTTTTGGATTGGGTCCATATCAGCCTTAGTTAAGTGACAGGGCATGTTGTGGGGACCGAGCAGGTCATGATTGGTGTTCTACCTACCCCTTCCAGCCTCGTTAGACTCCTCGTTTTCCTCGGCTACAGCATGGTCCTCACCCTCATCCTTGACCCTAGGCTCTCCTTCCAAGAAGAATTCTACTCGTGAACCTCCTCTTCAAGGCCCACACCAATGATTTTCACCTCGACCTCAGTCACGTTAGCGTTAGTTTCGAGGACCCTCACATCGATGGCCTCTCCCTGAGAGGTCAGTCCCCACTCCACTCACTACTCAAGTCAGACTCTATGGTCCCAGTATACCTGAAAGAGCACTTAGAAGAAAGACATGAGAATGAAGACATACCTCACCCAAAGGATCAAAACTAATGGACAAAGACTACCGAAGATGAAGCCCTTAGACAAAATCTCCAAACCGCTCCCACTCAAACAACAAAATAGATGGTTCTCCCCTCTAGCGCCTTATATAGAGGCAACCAACGGGCAAATCAGGATAGATCAATGCTCTAAATTAAATCCTGAGGCCGTGTACATGCTTGGGCTTGGGAAGGTGAAACGATACGGTCATACAAGCACTCACACAACCGGTCTAACCATAGACACGTGGCTCAACTGGCACTTAGAATTATGACAAAGAGTTCCATAACCGAACACTAGAAGAGCTTGACCTGCAAACTTCATCCAAGCACTTCCACCTCGACTTTGGAATTGGAGGACTGGTGTTAGGGCCATATCCTAGCCGTTGGCATTTGCCATGTGGACACCACGGTATCTAGGTCCATTTGATGAGTTCAGTCACGTCAATAGGCCTGAGTCAGCACTGAGTAAATAATCAAGCCATCTCACGAAGAACTCGGATGGATAAGCTCCAAGACAATCCATGCCATAACACACGAGACCTCTAAAGATTGCAGACCTTAGCCTCTTTAGGGAAGTAGTGTGGAAGACAAAGTGTACTCCAATAGGACATGACACTCGACTATTTAAAGGCACCTTCGCCCAAGGTCAGGCATCTCTTAAGCTCAGTCACTCTCTTGCTTTCATACCTCCTTGTTTCTAATGAGCTCATCCTTAATAGCTTGGCCCAACCAACTTGATCCTCCATTACTAACTTGAGCATCTAAATGCCTTTCCTAGGGACCTCATCCTCATGCCTACACCATCTTTCCACCTCAGCTTCGTCCAAATTAGTAAGATTATAATTGGATTTGGATTTTAATCATCAGACCGGATGAAGTTAAATCCAAATTTGATCTGATTATTAATCGAAAATAGATCACAAAATCTGAATCGGATCCTATTACATAAATATATCATCCAAAGCCGAGGTAATCAGATCAAATGTCAGATCAGGTTGGATATCATTGAACGGCCTATTCCTGATACCCACCCTATAAGCAATGTTTGGTGAAAAACCCAAAAGCTAGAAATAGTTGTTTCTCAGCCAAAAAATATAGTGTATAACTTTATACAAACCCGTTTGGGAGGGCTTTTGCATTGATTGACCTGTATTGATTGAGCCACTTGGTAGGGAGAAGCTATAACTTCACTGAAAAGTTGATTCATCAATTAGTACAAATGCAGCCCATTCATTTACTCAATTCAAACATCACTTAATTTACATGAATTCTAAGAAAAGATAAATAAATTGCAGAAAAACATATCCTGAATTCATTACGTATAATACAATTAAATGCAATTTATACTTTGAATTGATATACTAAACCCTGTATTTAGCCAAAGTGGCAAAGGCGTGTTAAGCTAGAAATGGAACATTTGATTTTGTCTTGTTATTTTTATATTTATAGTGTCATAAAACCATGCATTCTATCTTTCTATTCATACCTCGGGAAACACATACAACTTATACTTTTTAACAAATTCAGACAACTAATTGATGTGAGTTATGTGATTAGTTTCCCATGTCTCCCAAACAACAAGAGGAGTGAAGAGAGAGTAATTACTAACATGGATTCCTAGAAGAAGGATCTGACTTTTTCATCGTATATTATATTTTACCCATTTTGTATATTTATATCAAGAGATACTGAAGATTTCCTTGTTGGGTGAATATCAAGTAGTTGAGACCGGATCTGGCCTCACATTTGACGCCTCACACACACATACTATTATTTATTATTTTTCATAGGAGATGTTTCCAATGTATACTAAATGTGCATGTGAGGCGCCCATTTGTGAGGAACAGATCCCATCACCAAGTAGTTTGACTCTAATTTGAGCTTAATTAGCACATATGCAATCCGAACCCAACTAGACTCCGAAACTCCATTAAACGAAGAGGGGCGCCAAACCCGATCCGATCCTTATAAATAACTTGAAATCCAATGCTAACGTGACCCTAATTAGGGGTGAGCATTGTTTAGTTAAAAATGAAAATTTTGGTTCGATTAGTTTAGTTTTCAGTTAATTTGGTTCGATTATTTTGATTTTCGGTTTTGCTTTTGGATTAGGAAATTCGGTTAACTTAAAAAAGAATTAACCAAACTTTGTGATTTATAAAATATACATGTATTTATTTATTAATTATATACTAATATCAAGGTTCAAAACATGGTTTTTAAAGCTGACCCGGTGACTGAATCGGCCAGAGGTCCGGTTACCGGGTCAAACGGTCTGACCGTTTGAACCAAATGCTTGGCCCATTCTGACAAGAAAATAAAAAAATTATAAAAAATTCAAAAAAAAAAGTCAAAACTGTTTGAACGGTTCAAACGGTTAACCGCCCGATTCAGCGGTTTGCTAACCAAAATCAACGGTTTTGGGGGGAAATCCAGTTTTTGGGTAAAACGGAACCGGTCAGGTGACCAATTCCCAATTTTTCTGGTCCGACCGTCCGATCCCGTCCAGTTTTGAAAACCATGGTTCAAAATATTGATACGCTAGTAGGGGAGCCAGTTTAGCATCAATCGGTACTCTTCTTCTTATTTTATTTATTTATTTATTTTTTGAAACTAGTTCAGGGGAGCCAGTTTAGGGCTCCTCCACCCCCTAAACCGGTCAGACCCTGATACACCCACTATAAGGGCATATCAGAGGGGTCCCGAAACGATAAGTATCAACCGATACGGACTGATACATGTCGATTCTTTGAACCTTGACTAATATATAAGTTACATATCATATAGAATATCTATAATATTTTATAATATATTATATTATAATTTATATAATATACTAATGTACATTAATATTAAATAATTTTGGTTTTAACCAAAATAACCAAAAATCAAACAAAAAATTTTGGTTTCGGTTATTTTGATTTTATATTTCAAATTTTAGTTTTAAAAATTAAATTTATTTTAACTGAATACACCGGTTGTTTACCCCTACTCTCCCTACTAACAAACTAGCTATTCAACTTGCTTACAAATGATCCTAAATAAGAGACAACGAATTTAATTTATTTATTGACCAAAGCAAAGGAACATCAAGGTAGTTTGATTTATAAATCATATTACCCATTTCCAATTGTCTCTTAATCAATTTCTCACCATTATGACTAACATTTTTACTACAAAAAAAATTACTAGATTTACTATAATTTATAAGCTGACTTAACATAATTTAAAACTTATCTAATAACATCCAACAAATTAGCAACCTCTTTCCTAGACACCTTCAAAAGAATTGTCATCAGAAAAAAAAATAAATGGGAAATAGTTAAAGCAAATCCCTACAAACCCTCATAATCAAATTCAAACTCTCAAATCTACAAATCATTCTAGAAAGCCTTTTATCGCTAAAATAAATAAATAATGAGATAAAAGGATCACCTTGTTTAAGACCCCTAGAAGGTTGAATAAAGACTCCAAGAGAATCATTCACAAGATTAGATAAAATATACTCTTCCCAAAAACCTCTTATTAACAAAAAAAAAAAAAACTAAATCTTGAACATAAAAAACAATATCATCCATCATATCTTCCCAACAAATTTTATAAACCAATTCCATCAGGACAATAAGCTTTCAAATTTCCAATATTGAACAAAGCATCTTTAATTACATCCTTTGTAGGAAGAGCAATTTAAGTTCCTAATTTCCTCCTCAAGAATAACTAGAAAAAAATAAATTTCTCAATTAATCCAAATCACGATATCCCTGAGATTGATATAAATAGTTTAAGTATTTTTCCCAATGATATATCCATACACTTAGTTGAAGTGGCATGGTGGATGGAAATAAAGGTAAAAATGTATAAGCTAGAGAGGTCTTGGTCTAAATTAAGCCATGCCCTTAATAAATCAGTTTATTGAGTTTCTCTTGCAAACTCTATACCTTTTTACATGGTACTAGAGCCACTTTGAATTCCTCCATTCTGTTTTTCTTGTTCCTTATTAATCATATAGCTAGGTCTAAATTCACCCTATTTTCTGCATAGCTTAAATAATCCCTGGAGCTAGGTCTTGTGAAGATCAAATGGGATTTTCCATTTCACCTACTTCAAGTGTTTTTGAATTGTTATTGACCCTAGCTGTCAAACTATTGATCCATTCAACCCGTTCAACAATTTTTAGTCATTTTTATTCTAATTTTTTATTTTTAATTAAAATAGGCCATTCATTTGAACCGGATGGTCGAACCATCAACCTAGAAACTGGCAGTCAGTTCTAAGTCGGTTTTTAAAACATTGCCTACACTATTTATATAAATATATTAAGCTGAAATATGTATGTAAGAAGGCCCGAGGATAAGGGAAATTGCATCTAACAACATTTTTTGCTTCTTTTCATAGAAATTACAAGAATGCCACTCTCACTTCTCTCTCTTTTGCTTTTTTTTTTCTTTCAAATTACAAGAATGCCACTCTCTCCTACCAATTCTCTCTTTCTCTCTTGTTTTTTTTTTTTTATTTCAAATTACAAGAATGCCACTTTCTCTTCTACCAACTCTATCTCTCTCTTTTTTTCTTACAAATTACAAGAATGCCATATCTCTCTCTCTCTCTCTCCTTATAAATTACAAGAATGCCACTTTCTCTCCAATTGAGGGAGACCTCAGCTCGACATCTCCACTGCTAGGGGACTTGCAATCAAAGGTAATCGAGTTCAAGCTGAGTCGAACTCGAACTTCTAATCTCGAGCTCAAGTCTCTAATTCCAATTGAGCTCAAGCTCAAGTCTCTAATTCCGATCGAGCTCAAGCTAGATGACACTTTGACCACTAAGTGAGACATCGGTTCGACACCTTGGTCACTGAGGGAGATCTTGGCTCAACACCTCGATAACTAAGGTTGACCTTAGCTAGACACATTATCAACTAAGGGAGACCTTCGCTCAACACCTCGCCAGTTAGGGAAACCTCAGCTCGACCCTTCAGTAGCTGAGAGAGACCTCGGTTTGGCACCTTAGCAATTGAGAGAGATCTTGACTTGACACTTCAACTACTTGAGATATCTGTAATCAAAGGTAACTGAGCTCAAATTTCTGAGTTTTTGATTCGAACCAAGCTCGAGCTCGAGCTTAAGTCTTTAATTCAAATCGAGCTCTAGGCTGATAGTTTATGAGCGAGCCCCTGCAACGCAGGGCCCCCTCCGCTAGTTTATTTATTAAAGGGAGATCAATCATCTCCTACGCCGCTGTTTCATTCTTGGTTTTGCTTCTGATACAAACGGGATAGGAATTTTGTTCCTTGTTATTGTTGGCAAGGACTGCTGAAGTGACAATTGGCAACCAAACGAACTGCATGATTTACCACACTATCCACTGCCACGTGTCAATTTTCAACCACACATCCACTTCTTTAGATCTCACATCTCAAAGGAAAAAATGAGTCATCAATCACATCTGGCGCACTTGCAAAGGGAGGGACCCTAAACAAATGGCCTATCTAAAGAATTCGACGTCAGGATTTATCAGTTCTCTCATGAGTGGTAGGAATTTTTTGTTGAACCGTGACTAATGCTCGTCACACATGACACACGTATTAGGGTTCTGCTTGGTTACCTACTACTTACCTAGATCTCATGATCTCATCTGTCAAACACTTTTCTTTCTCTACTCTTTCCAAGCTGCCCTTTATTTGGACTACTTTCTTAAAGATAATATATAGATAATTATTCTATATTTGGACTACTTTGCCCCATGTTAATAGGGTTGGCTGTGTGGAAGATAGCAAAAAATAATTAAAATGCTTATTCAAAATTTGATGGGTTCACAACAACAAATGTCAAGATGATAAAAATAGATCTTCTAATGCACAAATCACTCTCAAGGCATTGATCAAACCAAGATGAACTTAATTTGTTGAAGTAAAGTCGAATAACATGTGACAGTTTGAACTTTAGAAAAACTGAGTTAAAAGAACAAAGTGGTTTTATAAAGCAAGGGTAGTTTGGGGTTTTTAAAATGTTCAAAGAAATATCCATGAAGTTAATTGATGGAATACCAATAGCAGAGGCAAAATATTGGAATGCAAAGATCAAAGGGAGTCTTTGTTACAAAACAAAATTCGGGCGGTTAAGTGTCAATACCAGTATTATGGATTTTTCTTTTTTTAAATAAACGCTATCATAGCCTCATAGGGTGGCTGGCTATCTGTAAATTACTAAAAAAACAAAAAACTTAAGAAGGAATACTTTTGGATGAGATCGGATCACCTCACTCTGACTTAACAGCACGTTTCAGTCGTGAATCTGAAACATCTTCCCATGTATGAGATGTTTCAAGTGCAAGGCGGAGCCGACCCAAACTCCTTTTGGATTAGGAGAAAATGTTAATTTTTTCACAGTTTGGTGTCCATCAAACATTATGTTGTTTGACTTTTTTTTTCATAGATAAAATCATGGTTTTCAAAACCGAACTGGATGGACAGTTGGACCGGAAAAAACAGGAACCGGTCAGGTGACCAGTTCTGCTTTTCCATAAAATCGAATTTTTCATAAAAACCGTTGATTTTTGTTAGCAAACCACTGACCCTGGTGGTTAACCATTCGAACAGTTTTGGCCGGTTTTCATTTTTGTTTATTTTTTTTTGTTAGAACGGGCAGACCGTTCGACCCGGTAACCGGACCCCTGACCGTTTCGGCCTTCAGGTCATTTTTAGATTTATGGATTTATTTGTCATATACATAGAGCAATTGAAATTTCTTATTTATTTTTATATTTTTAGAATTAAAAAAATAAATGAATAATTAACTATATTTTATCATTTGATCACAATGATTGAATATATTATAATTCTATGAATGATCTATCATATCCACAAAGCAATTGAAATTTCTTTTTTAATAACTATTTTTTGAATATATTATATAATGTTTATTTATTATTTATAATTTTTGAAAATGAATAATAAATAATTATTAATTACATTTTCATATAGAAGTTGTGCCAATGCATATTTTATGCTTGGATAGGAGAATTGGATTTTTACCATTCTATAAAATATTAAAACTTAAGAATCATAATTTATAAATTATAGTTAAGCATAGGATTTTTAATAAAATTATAATTAACTACTATATATTTCTTCATAAAACCATTAAAATATATTAATTTAATGTATATACATCATATTGAGGTCTTATATTTAGTGTTATTGATGTATTTTTATGATTTATTAAATATTTATAGTGTTTCCAAGCATATTTATGCGTATCTTAGTTTTTCTCCAATATACATGGGTATCCCAATACGTTTCTTAAAATTGCCTTTCCATACACTTGGTGTTTTCGATACTTTGAACCTTGGGACCAAGGTAAACTATTAATAAAACATATTTTAGCCCAATTTGTGCACACAGCCCTTTGAATCCTCAAAATTTTCATGGAATCTTGTTAATTTTCACATTTAATAATAATAGGCAACAAGAATTTTATCAAGAATTAACCAAAAAAGTGTGTAGACAGGCAACCCAAAAGGAGTCACGAGGTGCAGCCTCATGTATAAATCATCTTACAATTGAGCCCAAAAGAGGGATTCCCTAAAACCCTTGCTTAACTAAGAAATCTGCTAAGTCATTTGCCTATGTTCTTTGCCACTAAATTCTTACAAGCATATTAGAGATTTAGAGGTTAACCATTTGAACTTCTTTGCCCAAGTTCTAGCTCAAACCATAAGAGGGAGGCAAAGAAACAAATATTTGAATAGGTTCATTTTTAAATAAGTACAAGGAATAAAAAGATGGAAACATGTTGTTAAGGATAAAATTACCAATTCATTGGTCTTCTCAAAATAAACTTTTATCTCTAGTGAAGACATTATATTTATACCTGATAAGGCTTAAAAAGAATGCCATGAATGGCTTTCCATGGTGAAGATAATGGCATTCTTTGAGATAGGCCGGCATCCCATATCCGTTGCCTTGCAATACAGATTTCCTTAAAACAAAATTACCTACTTGAGAAAGATTAGAAACTTTCCATCCATTCTTTGGTTTATAAAAGACAAAAAATTTATTTCTTGACCATAAGGTCCATAACAAAGGAACACCAAGGTGTTATTATTATTACCCATTTTCATATTTGTCTCTTAATAAATTTCTCACCCTTATGACTAATATATTTTTACTACAAAAAATACTAGATTTACTACAATTTATAATCTAACTTAACATATTTTAAAACTCATGTACAACATCCAAAAAATTAGCAACCTCTTCCCTTAGATGCCTTCAAAAATATAAAAAGAAAATACCATTTAGCAAAAAAAAAAAAAAAAGAAATAGCTAAAGCACCCAAGCAAACCTTCATAATCAAATTCGAACTCTCAGCTCTACAAATCATTCTAGAAATCCTTTTATAGCTAAAATAAATAAATAAGGAGACAAATGATCACTTTGTCTAGGATCTCTAGAAGGTTGAAAAAGCCATTCACAAGATAAAAAAAAAAAAAAAAAAAAACTTCTTATTGGAAAATCCTTCACATCTTTCCAACGAATTTTATAAATCAAAGAAGAAATTCTATCAGGGCTAAGAACTTTTAAATTCACAATACTGAACAAAGCCTCTTTAATTACATCCTTTGTAGGAAGAGCAAACAAGTACCTATTTATCTCCTCAGGAATAATTAGACAAAGTAAAATTCTTAACTGATCAAAATTTTTTGATCCCTGAAATTGATATAAATTCCTAAAAAAATCTTTAACCACTTTCCCAATTTTACTCTGATCACTAGTTTAATTACCATTCCCATCGTTAAAACAAACAATATTATATATTCTTCTTTTGTCTAGCTGAAACATATCTATAAAGAAAGCTTGAATTCTTATCGCCCTCCTTTAACCAAAGCTACCTTAAATGTTGTCTCATGATTTTTGATATTTCAATAAAGAAAAAAAAACCCCTTTCCTTAATCTAAATACCTTAGCTCTTCTAGCTTATCAGAATCCAAATCACCACTCTCCAACTCTAGGATCCTACTCTTTATTCTACTCATTTTATAATTAAAATTACCAAAAACACCTTTTTTCCACCTCTTTAACTTATTGTTGATTTTATCTAACTTTCAAGCAATTGTGTAAGCCACATATCCCCTTACTAAAATAATCCAAACAGATTTAATAATATCCAAGCATCTCTTATGATTAAATCACATTTGGAAAACCTAAATACAGTCTAGGCTTTTCCCGGTGTTGCTGGCAGTAGTAGTGTGTGTAGGATTTCTAAACATTTTTGTCAAATTGTTAATGAATTTTGAATTATATGATATAAGGTCTAAGGGATATACTAGTAACCCAATATCTTGATTTTGATAAATAAGACCAATTTTCTCACCTACTTGTAACCCAATATCATTATCTATCACATCCAAAGGGAAATCATGTGTTTGACCCCATACCTCAGCAGAGACTGAAGAAGAGAATTCCATTCTTAAAAAAAAAAAAAAAAAACTGATAAAAAACCTAGCAAGGACTCTCCATTATATAACATGATCAAAATAACCCAAATCTCTAAACAGGGCCCTAAAATACCTTTCTACAATGGAAGAACCTTCATATCTTTTGGAGATACATTCTTTGACTGCATGCAAAGCTTTTCCCTTGCTCCTCAAAAGGAGTTATTGATTTTGGAAACAGACAACCAATACTATAATATCGCCATTATCATTTATACCTAGCCAAAGTTGCACTGCAATGAACAACAATAACATTCACACCTACATCAATACATTTATGGACAACATGCTCAAAAGCAATAAATGACTCCCGTCAAAAACGGAACCAGGCCTAGTAGGCATAACATAAACAAACACGTCAAATTAGCACTTGATAAGTATTTTAACAGCCGTCAAAAGTAAGTTTTAATATTTTTCAAAGGTGGGCTGAGGGTATTTTAACAAACAGGTGTCAAAAGAATTTTCAAGTGTCCATAAAAAGTGCTTACAACGTTGTGCTTATCTGATCCAAACTGCTCGAAAACTAGTCCAAAGAAAGCAAGAATACTCTAAACAAGGAAAACAAAGTAAGCAACCCTCCCATGAAAGCATTAACAAGAAAGAGAAGCAAAAAAACCAAATAACCAGGGGATAAAACCCTACATCAAGGGAAAATCTCCAACATTGGGGGGACCAAAATACCCTCCACAAAAACACAAAACACAAATAGACACTCTCCTTAGAAAACTAGCAAAATAACATGAACACTCAAATTAATGATGCATTTTTTCTTTTCTTCTTCTCCTTTTTTGTCCTAAAGTTCATCTCGATTCTTAATCCAACAAGCCTAAATAAGATTTCGATGGAAAGGATTGGTTAGCCACCTTACTTAGGAGAGGTTTTCGTTAGTGGGATCACGGTTAGAAAAGGAGAGGTGGTGGTTCGAGTTATAAGAGTAGGCTTATGAGTTTGTGTGGGAGAGTCGAGGTTAGAGAAAGAGAAAGTCTATCATCATAGGCGTTTGGTTGGTGAGATGGAGGGTATTCAACGACTCTAGCTACCACACTCCATTTGGAGTTACAAAGATAGATGTGGAATTGCAAATCTAAGGTAGGGGAACAGAGGTGTTGAGTCCGGTGTTTTGGTCTAAAGCTAACTTTGAAACCTTGTCTGTCGATGGGCTAAAGGTAACTGTGAAACCTTGGACTACAAGCTTAGCGAAGCTGCATTATGTCTGGGGAACAGAGGTGGTGAGTCCGGTATTTTGGTCTCCCTCCTCAAATTTGGTGTTGGTATCTAGACAACTTGCAGTGGAAAGAGGTTGAGTCTCTCTAGTTGGTGATCTGGTGCATGCTTCGTTTGAGCTCCCCGAGCCACTAACCATGCATTGAAGTTCTAGGTGAAGTCTTTATTGTTAGGGTTGTTGTTGAGGGGCTAGAGTCTCTATTTGAAATGAATAGACGAGTATATAAGGTGGTGGCGATGGATTTGGAGTAGGGATTGTTAGAGGTTCTACGGATGGTGAAGGGAGTTCGGCTTCAGTCAGGGCAAACTCTCTTCGGGTAGCCTTTACTGTCTTGCATTGAGAATATCTCTATACTAATATGCTTTATTTTATGGGGAGATATTCTCAATGCAAGGTTGGAAAAGGCTGTTAGAACTGTGTGAGCATGAATTTGCCATGACTGAAGCCAGGTCTCTGGTGGAGGACGATGATGGGAAGTCTCTAGCATTTGTTTCAAATTCTAAGGGTGAAGGTGATGCTTGTGGTCCTGTGAAGGGGGTTTATGAGAAACAAATAGGAAGAGTAGAAGGAAACATCCTCACTCAGGACTAATTAATTTTGTGTATTATGTTTGGTTCCGTGGGCATTTATAGATAGGGTGTTTCTCAGATGATCATTTTATTGAAAACTGTTATTTTAAATGTTTATTATTATTTTTTGTTTTTTGGTTGGGTGTTTTAAATAATACCCCATAAAGTTATTTTCCACCTCAGCTTACAATGCTCTAAGTAAGCATTGCACTTCAATAAATGTTGGGCCATTGGGAGAAACCAGAATTTGAAGTATTTTCTAATGGTTTATGCACAAGTGTTTCTATTTTTGAATGTTAATTTGATAAATGTTAAAACCAAATAATGGTTTCAAGCACAATAAATAGTGCTGATGTGGCTGCATTTTTCCAATAAATGCCCATAAAACCAAGCATGCTCTTTGTCTCCTCAAGGGTTTGCCCAAATGGAATTTATCATTTTGTATGTACATGGGTTTGGTTCTCTTTACATTTTTCATTCAACATTTGTACTTTATTTGATTGCAAAGGGAGAAAGGTAATAATTACAACTGTTTATAACAACTAGGCACCACTAAGCACCACATCAGTGTAATAGTGAAAAACTCTTAATGATTTGTGGAACAGAGGTGGGTGATCATTTAGTCTGCTCAAGGAGGCAATAGAGGATGCTTCATTCAAACTCTATTTCTGCATCTCATTTTGGAAAGTAAATCTTGTACTCAAGTAGGGGGCCCTGTCTTGCAGATGGCGGATCCGGTTGTGGACTTGTGGGTTGTGAGATATGGAGTAGTTTTAATTGGTGTTCAAGTCAGGCCTGGAGTTTAGGCTATGTTTGGTTTGAAGGAAAAGGTACGGAAAGGCCTTCAAACCAAACACAGGAGGAAGGCAAAGCGATAAATGTAAACCTGAGGAGGAATTTAAGAAGTTTAATCCTTGCTAAGGATGTTTGCAAGAAAAAATGGTTTAAGAATTTTTTTGCAATAAGTTAGCAAATAGAAGATCGAATATGCAATGGAGTTGGGTGAAACCCTAATGTTGGCAAGAGAAGAGTTGGTTACCATTGCGAAAGCATCTCTAAATGGTAGAGCAGTTGAAGCGGAGGAAGAGAAAAGTTTGTCCCCCGTCGAGCCTAGCTGGGGAAAGTTTAGTGGAAATTCTTTATATCCTGATTACAGGCTCCTCCGTGGACTCCAAGAATGTTAAACGAAGGACAGAACAAGGTCATCAAGTGGAAATGACTTAAGGCCTTACATTTTTGGGAGGCCAAGAGTTTGTGAGAAAGGTGTTAGGAAAGCAACAAACTATATACTCTCGGGAAGTAGAGGTTTGGGCTACGAAGGACCAAGGTTTAGCGGGTTGAGTTTCGATATAATTGGAACCGACCCTATAAAAAATATTAAGGAATTGGAACTGAACCGATTGGTTCTCAAGGTTATTGGGTCTGATTCAATGGAGCCCGATTATGATAAAACCCACTGAAAATATTATACATTTTATAGGGCTCAGTCTGGGTCTGAATCAATTTGGGACTGAGTAGAATCAGTTTTTAACCGATAATAATCGGGCCTAGATCAGAAACTGAAACCCGTCCCATTGGTACCAGATCCTGAAACCAAAACCTGCACAATTAATTTGGGTCCATTGGGACCGTCAGGTCGGACCTAAGTTCTTTGTGCATATGGGTCTGTGGCGGTCTTGGCTAAGTTTTTTTCTTTTTTTCGATGGCAGTTTTCGTTCTTGCTTGTATGAAATTCTTTTTTCTTTTTATATTAAAAAAAAAAGGTTTTCGATGGTAAGGCGGCTAAATTTAGGCAGATCATTTAGAAATTGAATTCTGTCTGCACTTGGAAAGGTAGGGGAAGGAGGTAAAGACAGGATGGTTTTATTTTGAGAGAGAGGTTGCAGGTTTCTTGACTGTTTATTCCAAGTTTTTTTTTTTTTTTTTTTTTCCCAAAGAAATTTATTCCAAGGTTGGGTCTCTGTCAGAAATTTCCAACCCGACCCGTTCCTATCATATGATACGCCTATATGCATATATTACCAAGAGATTTTCAGGGGTTAGATATATCAAAGTGATCTATTTTCAGAAGTCAGAACTACTTGATCGCTGTTGGTTTAAATTTCTCATAACGGATCAACCAATATTTGTTTAGAAACCGTTTCATCGGCTATACCTAACTTGTATTTAATGGCACTAGCAATTAATCATCAACCCTTTGTCCATGTCATGCTCCGGCATCAAACCCCGCAAAAATCTTGGTTTGATCTTCTTCTTATAATTCTATTTAGTAAAGTACTTTTACAGATAATTAATTATTTGATTATTTAAAGAAAACTAATTAAGCAGAAGAGCAATTAAGGGTCCAAAAGCTTAGGGGATTTAATTAATCTCTCTGAGATTAGAAATCTTTTTGATTGATTGGTAGTCAGTCAATTTTCTCGCGCAAATAATGCCAAAGATGACTTACTTTCATTTTTCTTTTTTTTTTAATTTATTTGCGTGGGTGGGGCATAAACAAGTTGGCCATTTTTATAGAATAAAAAAAGAAATTAATTAATTAATCAAATATTTTAAAAATCGCTTTCGTGTACTCCACCATGAAGTTAATTCTTCACCCTATAAATCATAGACAATTGTAATGGTTCCTCAAGGATTTCATCATTTCAGTTCTCTTATTTTCTTTGCAAATGGAGTTGGGTGGCGTTGTTGAGTCTCTTCAGAACAAGACCATCTTTGTCACTGGTGCAACTGGTTTTGTAGCAAAGAGTATTACTCCATCATCTCCTTTGATCTCCTATGTTGTCTGATTGACCTATCTATCTCCTTGTTGGTTTTACTCTAGCCGGACTAACTTAACTGGCTTCCGGTGATGCAGTTTTTGTGGAGAAGATCCTCAGACTTCAGCCTAATGTCAAGAAGCTCTATCTGCTTCTGAGAGCTCCAGATACAAAGTCAGCCACAGAGAGGCTTCATAATGAGGTATGCAGACGTGGGTTTCCTTTCTTCGTCTATTTGAAGTTGTAAAAAGTGAAAACAAGACCTGAAAATGGAATATTCTTTAGTTGGAGCTTCCTTTTCAAATCGTTTTATTAATTCCAGCTTTTAGAGTTGTATTGAGTATTGACAATACAGAGGTCCGTTTGTCTTCATGTTGATCTGTCACATCTGCTGACTAACGTGATTAATTTCTTCTGGTAACAGGTTTTGGAAAAGGAGGTGTTTAGGGTCCTGAGACAGAAACATGGTGCCGGCTTTGATTCTTTCATGTCGGAAAAAGTGATTCCAGTGCCGGGGGACATCACCTGTGACAACTTGGGACTAGAAGACTCTGATGTGAGAGATGAAATGTGGGGAGAGGTTGATATTGTCGTTAACGTAGCTGCAACTGTGAACTTTGATGAGAGGTAATCAATAACCATGGAACAATCATTTTCATTTTTCGCATCGAAGTTGGCTCCGTTTAATTATCTGTTTCAGTTCAGAAGGAGGCCGCAGAATTTCTTTTTTTGTTTTTTACCCTGCAGCAATATATCAAATTTGTTTTCTTCTGTTTTACGGGTAAAGTCAAACTTTGTTTTCCAGAAATTTTACAGAAAGCTTAAAAACATATTTATCTGTGTGTAGATATGATGATGCGCTGCATGTCAATACCTTGGGTGCGAGGAATGTTTTGAACTTCGCGAAGAAATGTGCCAAGTTGCAGGTGTTTGTCCATGTGTCGACTGGTGAGTTTACAGGTTTCATTTCTCTCTAGCTCGGGCTGTTCTGCGCAAGATCAGCCACTGAAACAGAAAGGATGCTTGATGGATTAACAGTTGGGATGGTGATTTCAGCGTATGTAGCTGGACAACAGGAAGGGTTGATACTAGAGAAACCATACCGTATGGGTGAGACGCTCAACGAAACTTCTGGGTTGGACATCGAGCAAGAGCTGAAGGTGGCGGAGGAAAGACTGAAGGAACTGCAGGCCCAGAAGCTTACAAAGAAAGAAGAGAGGATCGCCATGAAAGAACTAGGACTGAAAAGGTAAGAGCTAGCTCGATTTCAATTCCTTCTCATTATTATTAATAAACTGCTAAACTGTAAAGCGGTCGGTCATTTTTAGGAGGACTTTGGATTAAATTTTCTATATCGTCATCGTCATTACTCATCCTCGTCCCTCGCCTCACACCTGAAAAAATAAAATAAAATAAAATCAGGGCTCGTTTGGTTTAAAGTAAGAATCAGAACCGGAATTGGAATCAACTGTCCCTTTCGCCTATCCCTTTCGCCTATTTGGTTAAAATGGGAATCCGAATTTTATAAAATATGCATAATTGGAAAGAGAGTTGGCATCGAATAGTAAGGGGGCTGGAATTCAGAATTCTGCATCGTGTATGTCCCTAATTCTCCGATAAGATTTAGGATTCTCATTTCTAAAGGGTGCGGTCAGAATCCATTCCACCCAATCATATGGCTAGAATTAGAATGACTCACTCATGAATGAGTCAAATGATTATTTAATTAAATATCAATGCAAAGGGTGGTATTGGTGTAGAGTAGATTCCAATCTGACGTCAGAATATTCTCACCAGGGATCCTTGTTTTTTTATTTCTCATTTTTATTGGAATATGATAATTGCATGATAGTGAGGCTGTGTGAGTCTAAACCGGTCGGTGGGGATGGGAGAAAGTGGAGGCGGGATCCGAATCAATGGGGATATATACAGATTTTAGTTACCAGTTGTAGCTTCTAAGAATGTTATATCTCCTTGGGATTAGACAGCATTCAATAACAGCCCATGGGCGTCGGCCTAAACACATTATTTGTTTATGTTTTAGTAAGCTTTATTCGGCTTTGGCCCCACAGGGGTAAAGGTTTCTGCAAACTAGACTTAGGCCATTTAAGCTAAAGATTCAACTACTTAGAAGTGATTTGGACAAACTGTTCAAAACTGGCTGAAGTGGATAGCCCTTCAAATGACCGACTCAAGAGGCTGTTCATGTGGGCCCAGATAAAAAACTAGATGATCTGCTTATATTTCATCCCTCTCAAAGGGACACTCAGGTAGGGTTGAAGATTTTGGTTGAATGGCTCTAATGAGCTGTCTAGGAAAAGCCTCAAAGCTTAACCGAGGAGTCATGTTGTTCGAGCTTTTCGAGGTTGTCAGTAAACAGTGTTTACAGACCATGCAGGTAAGGGCCGTTAGGCCCATCTCACAAGTCAAAAGCCGCTGTGTCTAAGTCCACTCACATTGGCACTTTAATGGGTCAGTGGGGTCAATGACAGAGTTCAGATTGGCCCATTGACACAAAGTAGAGAATTTTCCCATCTACAGCTTACAAGGGGCTATCTGTTTCCAGATAAGTCGTTTGGAACCACTTTCATTATTCATTATTCATTATTCATGGTGATAGTGGTTCCAAACAGACTTTACTGATCAAGTCTATTTCCTTCAGACCAAACACACCATTAGAGAAAATACGGACTTGGGCTAGAAACCATGGAGGGATACAGAAGCTACATTAATTCTCTTACAGTGAATCTGGAGTATTGTTGTTAGTTAGAAATAGTGAAGAGGTACATAAACTGCATGTTCATGGTATCGACAGATGGAGAAATGTCAATTGGATACCATACAACTTGCAGAACAGATTGGCAGTTGCATTGACGTGAGGACACTGCATATTTGTCACTATTATATAGTAAAGATAAACAATAATAAATGAAGCATGTCAGACCGACCTGAATCCTACACAACATTTCAACTCAATGAATGGAGGTGCGTGAGTGGGAACAATATGCAAACTATATGCATTAATTATATGTTCCTTTAGTATTTCTTCTCAATCGCCTGTGCTTTTCTGTATATCACTGATTCATTAAAAAATTAGAAAACATACTGTTAAATCTATTTGAATATTCAAACCAATAAATCAAAAAATACCATAGGAAACGCTCATTGGATCAACTAGATTGAAACATAAGGATGGATGATCATTTTTGCCTGGGCCCACATTGTTGAGCCGCCCATAAATTATACTATATTATATTTATAATATAAATAATTAATATATACAATAAAATTGTATCATATTTTTCTTTCTATTTAGATAATTTTAAATGTTATGTTTCTTTTGGAAAGTAGTTTTATCAACTTATTATGCTGGTAAACCTGGGCCTAGAACACATATTATCAAGCCTGTGATGTGGGTGAGACCGGGCCCATTCCAGGCCCATCCTATGATCATCACAGCCCCATGCCTAGCAACTGAAAATGTTCTTACATCGATTGGATGGTCTGGCTTGACCGTTTATTACTACAAATTAATGGCAGTTATAGCCAAATAATAAATAGGATCCAATAGAATAACCCTAATTTAACCAATTAAGCAACCTTTTTCTTCATGATTACTTAGCCTCCCTCTCTCTCTCTCTCTAGTCCTATTTTATATCACTAGATAGATTCAAATAAAATGAAAAACAAAAGAAAGAAAAGGGTAAAGTTGATAGAGTGAAGGGTTGAGATTGAAGTATAGAAAAGAAAAATGTGAAGGACATAAAAAAATTAATTGTGATTTTAGATATGATAAAAACAATAATGCATTTGGTCAAACAATAAGATAGCCGGTTTAAGGTATCAGAGAAACTGCTGGCCTATGACCTCGTCATAGCTCAATTATTTGGTGGTTTAGAACCTTGCACTGTTTAGACCAACCACCAACACCACTAATCTGTTTCTCTTCTATTTGAAATCAAATCAAACATAGACAAAGGCATGAGAGTGGGGACACAATTGGATCAAAAGGAATGGGGTCCACTGGAACCTGGTCCAGGCCAGATGATTATAGCCCAGACCCCATAATCCGAGTGTCAGAGAGATTAGGGTAGCAGATAACTGGAGAAGTACGTGGGACCCATTGGCTTATACAATGGATAGAACATTGCTGGAGGAGGAATGCCAACTAACCACCTAGACTACGAGTTCACTTTGATCATGAATCACAGCCTTTCGACGTACTGCCGTGGCCCCACCATAATGTCGTTTCTTCTGATTCAAGGTGGGGACACAGCCATAGATTCAAGGTCGTGATTTCATGGTTTTTCCCCATAACAAAACTGGATTACTAGATTGCATGGTCATTTGGCTTTTACTTAGTTCAATCATAAATAATTTGTGATGATGGTTTGGTTGTGTTATTTAAAATATTTTATTTTTATTAAAAGTTAAAACTTCAAAATAGATTCACAATTGTTTGATTGTGTTATTTAAAAAAATGGTAAGATATCTTAATCAATCACACCTGGACAATTTTGTCCATAATCCACTTTGTGCAAAAAACTGCCAAAGGTTAGGTATGGACAAATTTGTCCAGAGCCACTTTGTGCAAAAACAGCCAAAGGTTAGGTCTATGTCCGATGACCAACTCCTATCAAAACCTGGGATCGTAGGAATTAGAATTGGATAATGTTATTTATTTATTATTTCCTACATTACTTATTAATTATTTACTGTACTTTAAATAAATGTGGAGGAGAATTTTTGAATTTCTTATCCCAAGTATCATGTGTTAAATCACTGTCTTCAAAATCGGACCGGACCATATGATCGAATTGGAAAAACTGGGAACCGGTCACTTGACCAGTTCTGTTTTCCTCCAAAATCGTTTTTTCCCTCTAAAACTGTTGATTTTGGTCAGCAAACTATTGAATCGTTCGAATCATTCGAACGGTTTTGACAGTTTTCTAATTTTTTTAATTTTTTTTGTCAGACCGTTCGAATCAATAACAGGACCTCTGACCGATTTGGTTACCGGTTCATTTTTAAAAACCATGTGTCAAATAGAAAAAAAAAAAAAAATAGGCACGTCATCCTTATGCCATACCTACCAAAAATTGCCTTAACACCAATGGTGCCCATCAATGACTCGGTTGTCAAGATGGTCACTTGGCATTCAGGGGTGTCAACTGGACCGGATTTGATCCAATTCAATCTGATCAATATTTTATTAGACTATTTTGAACCAGCCTAATTCGATGTCTGGACCATCCAAACTGTTCAAATTGGTTTCGACATAGATTGGTTCTAGCCCATTGACACTTGTATTTTGATCTTCTATCAATAGACCCGATATTGATTCAATCTCATCCAATCCAATATAAATCTATTACAGATGGACAAGGTCCGATCCAATCCAATAAATATTTTGGACCATTAAGTCTCGACTGGTTCTATTCAATATGTTTCATTGATTCATCCAATCCATCAAAATTGATTTTGATTTGGACGGGTCCAACCAAAACTGGTTCATTGATTCATTTCCTCTCTAATATTCCTCTGTAATGTGGAACATTATTAGTTCATCTCTATAAATTCTAACTAGCATATATAGCTATTACCACACTCAAAATGTAGAATGTGACATACTACTTTCTTCACAAGCTTCCCTACACAACTTGTGATTTTTGATTTCTGCCTCGCAGAGATTTTTATCCTATTCAATCTGAGTAGGGATCTCTAGATTAGCCACCTATTCACTCCTATAATCCACGTCACCTTGTACCTCACCTTTCGTTATGGACTGAAAGATTTAAGGGAGAATGGCTGATCAGTTCAGGTCAGAAATTTTTTAGCCCCACGTACAGGGGGGATAAATCCTGACCCTGGATTGATGCTAAATCCACGAGCAGGATGTGATTTATAGGGGGGCTACTAATAGACTATGGGGGGTTGTAATTGAGAATTCTGCAATGAACTGCAGTGTACTTAACCCAACAGATTAGATTTCTTAGCCATTCAGGCTTCTTTGTCAAAGGACAAAACTAGTTCCTTTTGAATAGGGAGGCAAACCCAACAGATTTCTTGGATTTTTCCTTGATCATTAAAAAGCATTTGTTTTTTCTGATGATTGAAAACGTAATAATATATTAAAAACTAGTGAACAGCACATGGGCTAGTCTAATTTGCTCTAAGACAAAATTGAGCATTTACTTGGTCCTCTACCTAGAGTGTATCCGGTCTATTATTCTGGATGAGGTGTAATGTTTTAAATTAAAAGTTGACTAAAGCTTGTCTTATGGTTTCAAAATAATCATAACCACCATGCTTGTGCTTGGTAATCAAAAGCCCTCTATAATTTGCTTTTATTGCACTGAGTTATTTTCCTTATATATTGTAGGCCTCACTTGTAAGACATGTTAATTATTTCATCACAATAAGCATTTGTGGTAGTCATGTTGACCAAGGTGGTGTTTGACATGTCTTTCGGTCTGTAAAAAGCTTAAAAGACCAAAAAATGATCTTTTTCTGTTTGGTATCATGTAGACTGAATGACCAGAAGATAAGGACACAAAAAGACTGAAAAAGCCAAAAATCAAGAAGCTTCAAATGAAATTTTTGGTTATTTCATGCTGAAAATAATCTTTTCAGCTGTTTTTAACAGCCCCCTAGACCATGACACGGCTCCAACAGTCTTGATGTTTAAAGATAAGACCATTACAAGACTCAAACAGTCTTGGGCTGTTGAAAGATCTACATAAAAGGACTTGCCAAACAGCCTCCAAGTCTAAAAACAAAAGTTTTGATGATATCTTATCAGTTCCTCTTAAGTATGAAGCTCACAAACGGTTCAAGTTGTTTTTTTTTTATTTTTTTCTTTTCAAACTGCTGAAGCTTTCGGGTCTATAATATGGATTTTATTTGGTGATATTTCCCTTTCCTTCTTTTCATTGTTAAGGGCAAGACTATACGGTTGGCCAAATACCTATGCCTTCACAAAGGCTATGGGAGAGATGCTTCTGGGGCACTTGAGAGAAGAAGAAATGCCTGTTGTTATCATACGCCCAACCATCATAACAAGCACTTACAAGGAGCCATTTCCGGGTTGGATTGAAGGCATCAGGTAACTTGACTTCATAACTCTACATCTATAACTTACTAGCAAGCAAACATTGGAGATTTGAGGGGTAGAGAGAGAGAGATTTACGAACAATTGATACCTAAAAGGGTTTCAATTTTGACTTCTTTTATCTTTAACAATTTAATTTAAAAACAAATTAATAACAACAAATGTGAGAAAAGAGAGGAGGAGGTCCTTGTGAGTTTTGTTGTGAGAGAACCCCTCATTTTCCCTCATTCCTCTTTCTAATTAGATATAAATTCTATTCTCCTCTCTAACTACGGCATGAAATGGAGCAATATAAAACCTGAAATCCATTCCAATGGATATGGATCATCACAAAAGAAAAAGATCCATATTCCAAAATATCATATTATTCTTACTTTCATTTGTAAGGCAACTTTGTTTGTATGAAACTCACGAAGTTATTGGTGCACTTGTTTTTTCTAATTACAGAACCATTGATAGCTTGGCACTTGGCTATGGTAAGGGAAGGCTAACATGCTTCCTTGGTGATCCGAAGTTGATCATTGATGTGGTAAGTTCATCCATGCTATACTATATTCAATCATGACATAGGAAATCATATGCTGCATATGTATCTAGCTAGCTACTACCTGAGTATGGTAATACATGACACATTTCATGCATTTATTCATTAATATTATCCAGTTTTATTTTTTGAAAGATTAATATTATTCAGTTATGTGAAGGTACATGTGCATCCATACATTCACATTTATATATTCATGCATGCAAGAACACATAGTACAAAATAAGCTTGTAGGTTTGATATCATCATCGTCATCATCATCATCTCATCATCCAAGCCTTATCCCAATTACATGAATCCTGTTTCTCCATTCTATTCTGTTTAATGCCACATTTCTAGTTTCGATATCAAAGTTGTAAAATATATATGACAGATTCCGGGAGATTTGGTGGTCAATTCTATCATTGTGGCCATGGTCACTCATCTCAATCAACCATGTGAGTCCATCTACAATGTGGGATCCTCTGTTAGCCATCCCACGGAGTTTACCTTGCTTCAAGAGTCTGCATATCGTTATTTCTCTATGAATCCATGGATGGACAAGGATGAAAAGCCCGTCAAAGTTGGCAAGGTTGCAGTTTTCAGCACCATGGATGAGTTCCACAGATACATGATGATACGTTATTTGATCCCTTTAAAGGTTAGTTCTCACTGTCATGGATAGAACCCAATAAGTAGGGGTGTCAATGGACCGGTTTTGGATTGGACCCCATCTAAACCAAAATCAATTTAGACAGATTGGATGGATCAACAAGACATATTAAATTGGATGAGTCCAAACTTAATGGTCCAAAGTATATATTGGATTGGATTGAACCTGGTCCATCTGTAATAAATTTATATTGAACTAGATTGGCTGGTGAACCAATATCTGGTCCATTGATAGAAGATAATAATATAGATATCAATGGACCAGGTTTGCATTAGAATTAAGCTAAATTAAAACAAATTTGAAGAGATTGGACAGTCCAGACATAGAATTGGACTGGTCCAATATTCATTGGATTGGATTAGACCCGGTCCATTTGTAATGGATTCACATTGGACTGGATCGGATTGGACCAAATACAGTCCAATTAACACCCCTACCAATAAGGATGTGTTTGTTTTGAAAGAAAAGGTAGGAGAGGTTACTTGATCCCTTTTGGAATCAAGAAAAATCCAGCTGTTTCTTAGGCCAACCAAGTGATTGTTTTAGAACTTCCTTGAGAATTTTCAAAAATTTTTCTCATTTTCTCTGAATTCTTTGGACAATTAAAATAGCCCAGAAAAATTGAACCAAATTATTCAAAATAGTGAAATAATTATGCTTGAACTTTTGTCACCCCAACTCCAAATTTGCATCAAAAATTTCCATTACTAATCTTTTCATGAACAATATTCTTTTAGGGTCTGCAACTACTGAATGCAGCATTTTGCCAATACTTCCAAGGAATATATAGTGACCTTCAGCGAAAGATCAATTTTGTGCTGCGATTGGTGGAAATCTATGAACCGTATTTGTTCTTTAAAGGAGTGTATGTATTTATCCCTCTTCCTGTAACTGATGAATTACTTTTTGTTTCAATATGTTGTTTCAGAATTACAAGTGAATTAGTCAATCTACTAAGAAGAATGTACAAAGTTTGTTTTATTGATTCTAAGCTTGTTTTTGATATGTAGCTTTGACGATTTGAACACCGAAAAGTTGCGCAAAGCAGCCCTGATGAATTATTCTGATGCAATAATGTTTTGCTTCGATCCAAAGAGCATCAATTGGGAGAACTACTTTGTGAAGATTCACCTCCCTGGCCTTGTAAAATATGTTTTCAAGTGATTTTTGGGGCATTGAAGATTTCCTCAAGTCTGTATTTGGTTTGATAGAATATGAAAAAGAAACTGAAAGTTGAAGGAAATTTAATTAATTGTTAAGGTTTCTTTTTCTTTTTCTTTCTTTCTTTCTTTCTTTTTATTATTATTATTATTATTATTTTTGCATTGAAGGAAATTTCTAGGGATCTCTATTAAAAATTTTTTGAACTCAATCATCAATTTGACTTCTTGATTTTATGAATGCAAGAAGATTACTCATGTCTTCAACAGTTGAACAAGAAGGTTTTGTTGCAAATTATATGGTACCTACCTATAGAAGAAGTTAATTTTCTAATCACATTTCTTTATTTAAAGAAAATGGTGCTTTTTATACACTACTGATATGTTTGGATAATATATATATATATATATATATATATATATATATATATATATATATATATATATTCCCAGTAGTGAAGAAAAAGAAGAAAGAAATTCACCTCTTTGATGCTGAGAAACGCCTTAAAAGGCTTCCCAAAAACTTTCCCAATTAATTTCAGTAATTTTCTTGGAATCCAAACACAGAGAATTTGTGAAGAACAGAGAGGTCATTTGTTTATTCTTTGTTGTTCTCAAAATTAGTAACATACAAAACAGAAGACCCATTGGGAACTATCTAGGATTTTGGGAGGAGTAGATCAATAGACTGGGTATGGTCTTAACCTTTGGCATGTTTTCTTACACAAAGTGGTCACTCTCAGACTTGAATCCCACATTCTCAGGCTTGTTACTTGGAGATTTTGTCAAGTAATTGCCCCTTCATTCACAAATTCTCCAATCCAAATTTCATTGCACCTCCACTCCACCTCAAAGTAACCTTGATTATATTACCAAATGAATGCCTTTTACTCCCAAGTCTTCATAAATGGTGATATGGCAAGTAAGATGCAATTGGATGGGCTCAATTTGAAAAGTTGTCAAAATTTGAATGGGCATGGCCTAAAAGTCCAGGCCCACACAGTATAATTTCTTCTACTCATGGACTTGATCTATTTGCTGAACTTATGGCTGATGTGGACGGTTACCAGTCCCACAGTCCGAAGCACAGCTATGAAGTTTAGCTAATCCACTGTAGACTTACTGAGATCCAGGCTGGATCGTGGATCTGATAATGGCAGATCCAATCCATTTAGTTTATTAGACCAAGACAAGATCAACGTTGATAATAGCTCGATTTTATTTCAGCCAAGCCAGAACTTGATATTGGGGCTTATGAGCTGGGCCTTCACCTAAGGCTATGTTTGGTGTGACGGCAAATAAAAAATATAGCGTCAACTTTCTGTCTCCCTTTTATTTTCTATCAAATCAGTCATAGCCTAAGAATTGGATTCATTTAGCCAATTTAGGTGTTGATATTTTAATATAAAATCGGTGTCTGAATATGTTCAATAACTTCAAAAGTAATGCCGCCGAGTGCCGAGCCTAGATCAACTATTGATGAATTGAGATTGAACTGGGGCCGAGCGCTATTAGAAAGTAGATTATTAGTGATCAGTAAGAATGTATATACAGAGTGTAACTTGGACAGGTTTGTGTTGAGATTTTGTTAAAAGTTGATTGAGTCAAGTTTGGAAGCCCAGGCCAAATGTATTGTAAATTCTTTAAATTGGGTGCCTGATTCAGTTTGCGAAGAATATAAATAAAATTATGTAATTATATACAGTGTAAATACAAAATGCAAGGCTTTTCACTCTACATATTTATATTTTTATATTTGTATTATTTCCCAAATTAATCATTTGACATAATCAAATAATAATTTTAAATTAAAATACCCACACTTTTCTCTCTCACTGAAGTTAAACTTGGTCTCACTTGTCTAAATGGGCCCAACTCTTAGGCTATAACCGGTCCCATAGAAAATAAGAATAGAAACAGAAAATTGAGAAAAACTTGTTAACAAATTGTGTGAACTTCCCCTTTTCTCTCTTATTTCTTATTAGACCAAACACAGCCTCAGGGATCGGCCCAGTTCATAAACCCCAAAAGTTCAGGTTTGGCTGAAATAAAATCGAACCACTATGCAGCCAATCAGTCTTGTCTTGGTATAGTGAATGGGTGGGTTGGTCTGCAATTATCAGATCCACAATCCAGCCTGGAGCCAGTAAATAGGAATGGCAACGGGGCGGGTTTGGGGCGGGGCATCCCGTCCCCATCCCCACTCCGAAGTCATGATACCTTACCCCATACTTGCCCCATTCTCGATGGTGGGGCGGGTTCGGGGCAGGGCATTCATTCCTTATCGGGGACGGGGAATCCCCAAATTTTCCTTATTCTAAGGCAATTACTTAAAAAATAAATTTTATGGACAATTTATACATATGATATAGGAATTTGGGGGTATTTAAAATTGAATTATAATACTTAAGGGATAATTCAAAAATAAAATTATGGGATCCTAGGATTTTAAAAATTTAAGGAAAACATAGAGATATTTTAAATATCAATATTAAACATAGATATATTTTACTAATTTAATTTACCTTCGGGTTCGAGAAATTATATACAAAACCCGCCCCCGCCCCGTACTCGGTTCAGGGAAAATTTTCTCCGTCCCCGCCCCATCCTTATTTAGGATTGGGGAAAACCCGCCCCATTCAGGGCAGTGCAATTTTACGGAAGAAATTGCCATCCCTAAGTAAATCTCAGACCAACGAGTGTGAGAATACAAGTATATTCACATCTGAGATCATTAAGATCTCCTAACCACAGACTGTTTCTACATCCAGACACTATCGCTGTATATTGGAAACATCTCCCCACAAAAAACCGGTGATCACAGGAAACATAATCTCCGTTTGTGGGTAGTAAATCCAAACTCGAACTTGCCCTAGAACTTTCATTTTGTGAAAAAAAAAAAAAAGTCAAAAATCAATATCTTATCCAGCCTATCTCTCCCAAGACCACAAATAGCTGAGACAAACATCGGGTAATAGCATTTTTCTTAATATATACATTGAACATAACCCAGAAGAAAATATACGTCAAATTTTAGATCAGTGCATATGAATTTATAGATAGAACTTTATATACAAGATACAATAAAATTAGCGAATCAAAGCATAAAGTAATACATGGTTATATTCAGTCCCTCACCCTGCCCAGCACAGGTGGTCGTCTCTTTGCAAGATCAACCCTGGAAGCCTCAGAACCAAGTTGCTTCCCATGGCATTTCTGGCCCTCGCTCTCCTCCTGAATTGGCTCCAACCTCTTCTCGAAACATGGCCTCCTTCCCACGCATATAATCGGCGGGGGCGCCGTCTCCATAGCCTGCCACATGATGCTCTCGATCTTGGACATGTCTCTGCGTGGCGTGGATGGTGGAAGAAGGGAGATGAATTGTACTTATACGGGCAAGGGAGCAGCTCTGGCAAGCATATATTCTCAGGAAATTAAAGAAACCTGGATTTAGTCCCCCCCCCCTACATTTACATCATCAACCCGACTTTGATTCTTCCTCCACGCTTTTGCTTCTACTCTAGATAAAGGAACATATTCCACAAACCCCACCGCTCGTGAATACTTCTAGAAGTATAAGCAAGGAACAAAATTTTCCAAATTGGCACATACAGTTGATTAATGTTTTATTGTGACCCTTAAAGGACGTGTTGAATTGTCAATATCATTTGGATGGATGATCTCTTTTGCCCATCTGGACTCATGAGACTTAACAGTTTCTACAACTTCACATGAATATGTCAACGTTTACAATATATTAAAATTTAAGGCATCATAGCAACTGATCTTTTATTTCAAATGTTGGTGCGTTTGCATTTCACTGGGGTCTAAGGTTGCAAGCTAAGAAATGTTTTCTTCATTAATGACTTTGAAATTCACCCACCCATCATCACCTGAAAGTTGTATTGTATCTCAATCTTAGTAAGGGTGTCAATGGACCGATTTTGGATTGGACCCCGTCTACTCCAAAATCAATTTGGACTGGATTAGATGCACTAATAAGACATTATTGGACTGGACATGGTCCGTCCATAACAAATTTATATTGGATTGGGTTATATTAAGCCAATAATATCTGATCCATTGATATAAGATAGGAATATATGTGTCAATGGATTGGGTTTGAGTTGAAATCAATCTAAATCAAAATGAATTTGAACAGATTAGACGGTCCAAACATTGAATTCAACTGGTCCAAATGAGTCCAAAACATTCATTGGATTGGATTGAACCTGGATCAAATTGGACCAAACCCAGATTGGATTGAACCTGGATCAAATTGACACCCCTAAATCTTAGGGTATGAAATGGAGCTTCATATTTTCCCCCATCTGAATGCACAAAATAGATCTATCCCATGGTTCTTGCTAGGATATGACCCATATTCAACCCATTTCCCCCATCAGATGGATGCAGATTTGGATTTGGATGGATCTGCAATTGAGTTCAAATTTTGAATCATGTTACCTAATGGTAGGATAAGGATGGTTATTAGGGCTGGAAAGAGAAAATCAACGGCCTTGATGATTTTGTAAATCATGAATAGTTCACATATCCTAACAAAATATTTATGATGACCCAGAAGTTAGGTCACCTCGCACTATGATAATGGAGGTACGGGAAATGAGTCTCATTTGTTTGCAGTGCAATTTCATTTGCATTAATGCAAAACTATGGGTATAATTTCTAGTTTATATTAATTTTAAGTTTTACATTTTTTTGGTCTATATGTAAATAAAACCTACAGAAAAATAATAAAATAAAATTTGAAGCAAAAGTGAATTAGAATTTGTACTCTTCTTATACAATTATATCCTCATGTATTTGTTCTAGTACAAATGAAATTGCACTACAAAAGGCAAAGCCAAAAATAAATTACAATATTAGTCTTCGTATTTCAAATTTATACTATATATAAAAGTGTGAATGCAATATAATTTTTTTGGACTAAAATTATCCTCTACTTTTTTGTTTGAGAAAGGGTATAAAAATCATTTTATTACAACTTTAATGTCAGATTTAATGGCTACTAAAATACCCATAATTGTCTATTTAGTCCATCTCTAGTAAGATTGAAAATATAACTCCAATTATTATTCCCCATCTCATTTAATCCTCTCTCACTATCTTATTCTTGAATTTTTAACTCTCATTTTTTCTTATTAAATTAGATCTATATCAATATTTTGAACAATATAAACCCATATATTTTAAAACTGACTCAAAAACAAAATCATTTTTAATCCAAATGGTGGCTAAGCAATTCAATCATCCGAATGAAATTGATCAATCTACGAAGTCATAGTTAGGTAATAAAATTTTTAAAATAAAATAAAGATAGAAAATTACAAAAATTTTAAAAAATTAGACGCATTTATGATATTTTTAATAATCAAATTAAAAGAATAAGTGTAACAAACAATAATTACTTTTATTGGTAATGAAAATGAAATACATAATTTAGAACTAACCAAAAACGAAATTATTTTACTATTTGACATAGATCAATAGTTCAAATTTTGGGTCAAACATGTTAACCTTTAAAGTCATAAATAAATAATAAAAGTTAATAAAACATAAAAATACAAAAATGAAAAAAATACATAAATTTTGCCAAAAAAAAAACATTTAAGCACATGTATAGTATCATATATTTATCATATTAAAAAATGTAAGTTTGATATATTAAAATTATTTTTACACACAAAAATACAGAAAAGTTATAGAAAAAAATGAAACCATCTATAATTCTATATTTAAACTATTATATATTAAAAATATGAATAAGATTATGGAAATTTCTTTTGACTAAAATACTCACTTTTGAATTTAGTCGCTATTTAATTATTAGATTTAAATTGTAAATTAAACTACTTTTCACCCCATTCAATTCCCTCTATTTAAATCTTATATTTTTTTTTGATAAATAAATAAAAGAATGATACACCAAAAATATTAAATATTACAAAAAAGAATATCTAACCAAGCAAATAGACCTATCAATGATACTTGAAATTTCACAACTCGATATGATTCTCACATATTTGGATGAAGTGTTTATGTAATTAAATTTAGATTTTCAATTTGCATCCGGTTAATAATAAAAAACAAAAATATCAAACAAAAAGTAAAAAACATACAAAATTTATAAAAATTTTTGGATACATTATTACTATCATTATCATCATTTAGAATTACCATGTGCAAATTAGCATGTATAATTCAAGAAGGAGTTGTCTCGCTCATTGTAATTAAGCTCACGTCACCGTGGTGTTTAATTAATGTGGAAAGATATGGAATGAAAACCCTATGGAACAATCACCTAACCTGCCACATGTAAGAGCCTGTTTGAGAAGGCTGAGTTGATGATTTAGTTAAACTGATTCAACTGCTATGAAATGCTTAATATAAGCTATTCATAAGAGTTGAAGCAAACAGCCTTTTAAATGATTGTCTGTACATGTGGGCACACCTCATAAAGCCAGAAGCTACTCTTCTTAAGCTCTAGCAACTCTACATGATGGCCCCACTGCATGTGGGGCACACTGCATGAGGGGTTTCATGCAGTGGCTACTAATCCTGCATGATGGGCCCCACATGAAAAACCTACAAATTATATTTGGTAAAAGAAGCAACTGAAAAGTTGGAATACACTTTACTTAAGTTAATTGATTAACTTTCCTTTGATGCTTAATTTGGTAGCTTGTTCAATATGGCTCAGTCAACACAACTTAATGAAAGTTGAAGTCCTAACAACTCGGCTCTTGAGAGTGAGGATCTATTCTTCAAGAAGCCTTTTCTAAGGGGAACACTCTCTTTTTGGACTGATGATTATATTATTTGCAGTACCCATTCCTGAACCAACATTTTGGCTGTCTATCTTCGGCAGCCCGAACTGTCCACAAGCTCTCTCCCCACTTGACACGTTAGCTCACGTTAAAGAAGGAATCAAATTGAACTCAAATGAGAAAAAGCTACTAAACAAGTTCACGCAACTCTGGGACACCGTGCCCTATACACATGGTGGAACCCATGAAAGACAGATTCGTTATCATCTAAGTCTTGTTCCACTGGAGAACAACATCTGTAGTTGTTGGTTTATTGCAAAGACAGCCATAGAATACTTGTGGTTGCAACGCAGCGGGGAGAAGTCAAGGAGCATACACCAGCGAAAGAACTTTGGGTTGCTGAGGCAACAGATCGGGAAAAAGAGCAGACTCGTTTTAGATGTCGATAACCGATTACGTGATCATTTAGGTGGTGTTTGGAATCGGTGCTGTTTCTCCCATGCGGTGCTGTATAGGTAAACGGATTTTTCTTTTATTTGGAACCATTGCTGTCACAGGCATTTTTCAACACCATATCAGAATATTGTTGCTAGTAACAGTAAAAAGAAAAAAAAAAAAGAAAAAATAGGGTGTTTTCTCACATCATACCTTTCCCGATTTTTATGTCATGGTCTGAAAAAAATGTTTTCAGGGAAAATATCTAATCAAACAGTGAGCATTTCCTTAGAAAACAGATTTCAGACCTGATGCTGATATGGCACTGTTTTTCAAGAAAATGGATGAATTCCAAATAGTTAATTTGTGTGCTTAAATCTTTCTTATTACTTCCACCAGTTGGTATGTTGGTTGGGTAGTTCCAGCGAATATGCGGATTCGAATCCCGTTATTACCACTTACTCTCTGAGTTGCTGATGTATTGTGTTAAATACACAAAAAAAAGCTCAGGCCAGACAAAGTATACATGGTTTGATATTACCAATTCCATCTCATTCAACCTCCGAATTACAGTCTCTTTGTTAACTGCTTTTTATTTTTAGTAGTGACTGCAGAATTAACGTGATTATGTCAAAAATGAATAGGCAAGATAAAAAATGAATACATCGAAGAAGAGAAGGAGAAGAGAGAGAGAGAGAGCGCGATGTAATAAATACATGGAAAATTTTGATGTATTTATTACATCGATTATCGATGTAATTCAACAATAAAATATAATTTTACCGATTCAGTTTTACACGTCTATCAAACGCAGCCTAATATTGTAAAGCTCCTACAATTCTCACGCACGATGGGATTCTCTGCAAGCAAAAAGTCCCAACCGCACACTGGGGAACATCTCATTAATTGAGCAGCTGCTTAGACTCGATGATTTCTTTAACATCCCTTTAGCACTGTTTTATTACTGATGTTTTATGTGAGGTTGGAGATATTCATCAGGAAGAGAATTTTTGTATCCTGGCAGGCTGCCCTTCCCCTATAATTTTATTTTTGTCTTTTAAAAATGGCTAATAAAATTAATTTTAAGGTATTGGCCCCTCCACCTAGAAAAAGTTGAAATAATTATTTGGAAAACATGGATATATTATTTTTGACATTACATGTTACATATTACCGGGACTAAAGGTAAAGAGCCAGCGTTCCACAGGTTTTGATCCTGTGCCTCTATATTGGGAAGGACGCCAAATGGATTAGTACCCAAAGCAAATCTATCTTATTGAGTGATTAGAGATGAATATAAAAATCCAAAACAAGGATCCACCAAAAGAGAACATAAACTGCATTCCTTATCCCATTTGAATGATGCCCTTTTATATTGAGCCAGTGATGAGAGCGAACTAATTCCCTACCCCTTCACATATGCGAAATAATAAGTTTCTTAATCTATAAAATTATAACTTTGTTTGTAGAACAAATCTTCCTATTGGCCTTAATCATTTTCATTCTCAAAGTTGTTAGGCATATTTATCCTTTTAATAAAGGGAGAATGACTGTTCATCTCATCTCAGAATTCTTAGCCCCACCATAAGGTGGGATGAATCCTGACTGTAGGGGTCTATAATTTTAGAATTCTGTAATGTACTTCTCTGTTTAATAAAAGGACCATGTGGTTCATGTCCTTATTGGAATTAAACCACTACATGGGATATGAACCTTAAGGCCCATTTGGTAAGTTTTTTTGGGAAGATCTTTTGGTATCTCTAACGGTTAAAAGATGCATTGAGCTTTTGCATGATGATCTGAGCAGCCCAAAGCTAGTTTGGTACATACACATACTTCCGTGTTTTCTCGTGCAAGAATAAAACGTGAAATATACGAAAATCTTCATTTGTAGTTTCCCAAAATCAGTTCAAAATGGGTTTCTTGTGTCTTTTCAGCGCTCTATCTTTTGACGGATAAATCTTCCACGAACCAAACGGGAATAGAATGAAAATCGATCTGTCTGCCTTGTAAACAGCCAAAAGACTATGTGGAAAAACTTGCCAAATGGGCCCTTAATTCATCCATTTAAGCTGGCATCAAGTGGCCGGACTACTCAAACAAGATTAAAAATGCCCAGACCCCCAAGGTGGGCCATACATTGACACCCATGTTTAGCGGAGTCAGTCTGTCATTTGAAGTGATGTGTTCTTTAGCTTTTTTGTGGTTTACCTCGAGCGCTTCAAAGCGGGTGAACTAACTTAACTGATTCTTCAGTTCATCCCTCTCAAACAGACCCTTGTTAAACAGTAAATCAGACGGTCTGGACTGGTCTCTATCAATGAGAGGCAAAGTTCCAGGCCCAAGCCCACCTGGGCCTGGCCTATCAACAAACCTGATCACAGTGCTAAAGGCTAAATGGTTTGGTTTCATACGTTTCTAACAACTTCAAAACTTTGGGCACATTGATCATAACATATGACAATTCGTATCAGAACCAACCACACAGACTGGATTCACATCATGGAAAGGAATACTTGAAAAAGGGGCTAATAAGAGCATCTTTGAACTGGTTATGCCACGTGGGAGCTTTTGGCCAAAAGGAGCCTCTCATTTTGACTTAAAAAATGCTACGCCAATTTAATGCCTGGTGATAGTATTACCAGAGAATCTTCTTTTTTAATTTAACTTAGAGAAATTTTATTTAAACCTCCCCTGCATTTTTCATCTTTGCAAAAACTTTTCGTTTCAAAAAAATATGTCAACATACCCCTTCATTGAGTGAACAAAGACTAAGTTGAGGCTGGGACTAAAATCTCCCCTATTAATAGAAATGGTATATTGAGTTCATAACAAGAGCATTTAAGAGAGGTCAAGATTCCACCTAAGGCTCAGTTTGGAAAGAGTATAAATACAAATATACAAATATGTAAGCATAAAACCATATATATTGTATTTGCTCTCCTTCCAAACTGAGCCTAAAGTACTAACTATAGGCAACAACTACATATATGTTATTTTATTAATTTGAGATTTATTTTACTTATATGGTATCTTTAATTGAAATTCTTTATTTAAAAGAGTGTGATCAACGTCATTGAAAATCTTGCATTTGAATTAAGAAATTGAACCAAATACATTAATTATATTTGAGAGTTAACCACTCTCATTTTTTCTTTTGATACCGGATAGATAGTGTATCGAAAAGAAAACATCAATTATATTTGAGAGTGAAAACAATCCACTTCTTGAATATTCTTTATTGGAAAAGTAAACAAGTATTAAAGCATTGGACGACTTAGATATCTAAGGACAACTCTAGCTGATCATGAGTATCCATGCAACAAATTAAACTGGTCAGACTATTGGAGGATCCATTCAGACACAGATGCATACATGCATTGTGCGGTTTCGGATCCTAACCAGATCCCAGTGGGTGGATAACTACCCTAGTCAATTCATGTCTTAGTCAATATTTTGACAAGAGTCTTATTCGGGTTGAATCTTTTCCAAAGACACAGATCAACTAGGGGATCCAACTCACCAAATATGGTAACGGATTATGGTATAGAACCAATCCGCTCCATTTCATGAATTTAGATTAGATGAACACTTCAGCTGTGGAACAGGATGTGGAACGATCATGATTTTCAAAATCAAACCGGATTGGACGGTTGGACCGGAAAAACCGGGAATCGGTAACTTGACCTGTTCCGTTTTTCTTCAAAACCATTGATTTTGGTCAATAAATTTCTGAACCAGCCAGTTAATTGTTCGAACTGTTTTGACCACTTTTCAATTTTTTAACTTTTTTTTAATTTTTTTATTTTTTTGTCAGAACAGTCTAACCGTTTGACTGAACTGTTCAACCCAATAACTGGACCCCTGACCTGTTTGGTCATTGGGTCGGTTTTAAAAACCATGGGAACGATGATAACGCCTCATGCCAGTGGCAAAATACATAGACCTACACGTAGAGATTGAATGCATGGTTGTAGGCGGCCAATGTATTTTATTTTATTTTATTTGGGGGCGGGGGGAGAAATAAAGAAGGGGGCTGGTAGCCTGAGCCTCAAAGCTACATTAGGAGAAAATTTTCTCTAGAAACCATCCAAAAAGAATTAAAATAAACAAAAAAAAGAAATTTAAGAAATATACCAAGAAATTCTCTAAGATGGTTTTTGGAGATTCTAGTAGGGTTGTGGGGTTGTGTCTCTTATATAATATTGTTTCTTTGGGCCTATGTTGATAGAGATAGATAAATAAAGAGAGAGAGAGAGAGAGAGAGAGAGAGAGATTGAGAAGTGATATGTGAAAGATGATGATCCAATGATCATATTGTGCCAAAAATCCCAACAAAAAAAGAGAGAATTTCAAAAAATTCATAAAGCCCTAGTGTACTCTTGAAATTACACAAATGATAAAATCGATTTTTCTCATAGGACTGATTGGGTTCTTGAACCATGAAAGATCAGATCCTTTTAGATTAAGGTTGAGTGCATTACCTGATATTAAAATTCATAAATTCATATTTCAATGTGGTGTTCACACCCAAGCTTGTAGCCTCTTGCTAATACTGCAACAAGTTGAAAATGGCACAATTCTATGTTTGCAGTCTTAGATTTCTTCTCCCAAAAGTACAATAGCATAACCTTTTTATCGTTTTTGGGTGATTTTCTTGACCCAAAAAAGGTTGAAATAATGCTTGAACCAATGGATATTGATTCAAGTCAAATGGGGTTCAAAACCTTAATTTAAGTATTTCACAATAGAGGGATCGAACTCCTATTTCAATTAAGATGAGATTAAAGAGAGTCTAGCTCTCTTAAATCAGCCATTAGATAGGTATATATCCTTAAACTAATCAAACTAGTCAAATCATATTCTTATTAAACTTGTCTAGCTCTCTTAAATCAGCCATTAGATAGGTATATATCCTTAAACTAATCAAAATAGTCAAATCATATTCTTATTAAACTTGTCTAGCACAAAGTTTGACTAGAACTCTTATGCAAAATTCTTAATTATTTATTAGAACGTTATTAGTTTTAAAAAGTATTTATCTAATTAGGAAATTACAGCTTATATGGTATGGAACCCATAACTCAATAGGAGAGCTAACATGTCACATGTTTTATATAAGCTAGTGGAGTCGGCCTTATGTTTTAATTAGCCATTATATGCTAATTCAACCATAGTTGTTATATGCTTAAGTGATCAAGACCATTAAGTGTGTAAAAACTTAAAATCAGTTAGAACATACCATCCTAAAGGCCCAAGTCTTTTGGTTCAGCCCATATGTGATAATTAAGTCAATGCTACCAAATTAATCACTTGCAATCAATCTCTTTGCTATAAACACTTGACACCACATTTAGGAATGACTTTTCTCCTCTTTGTCCTTATGACATGATATCCAATTTCTAACATAATTTGATTCTTCATTGACGATTCAAACAATCCTCCTACTAGTAGATTTAGGACTCCCAAGTAGGAAGTTGTACAAAGTGTTCCCCATGTCCTAATATAGTAGCAAAACCTATCACATTAATCATTAATTGACATATCATCCTTGAATGCCCCAACATACCCAAATATTTGACTTTGGAGGGATCTCACTAATTGGTATATCAAAGACAAACAAGTTCGATACTTAATCCAATGTCAATATCAAGCCTAAGGATTTAAATGCAACACCCAATTATTCCACCTATTATAAAGTCTAGGAACATGCTAGGTTTTGGTTCAATTTAATGTTTCATGTAAACACTCATCCTCATACCTTAGGTCATAACCTAAGTAGTTGAGACCCACTACTCCACTACCTTAAGCATTGTAAAATGACAAACTTATCAAGATAGACTTCCCCAAGTGTATCCACTAATTGTGCAGTTTTAAGTCCATATTGTAACAATCAAAATAGACCCAATTTAATGTTTCATACATGATGCTTGTGTGAACTAAGGGTATTTAGTAGAACAACCCAATGACACATGAAATGAATATCCTTTTTGTTCATAAGAAGAAGTATGTACAATACATCAGTTGGAGTTGAAGGCATACAGACTATTTACAATATGTTTATCAAAAAAAGAACCAAAAAAAAAATAAAAGAATAAGAAGAAGATGTGATTTGTAACAAGTTGAAGGGGGAGTTGTAGGAAATGATCTAAGTGTTCATAATTTAACAATAGATATAGCACTATATAGAAATTTATGGCAAAAGAAGATTCATGTAATTGACTCCATATATCTGAGACAAGGCTTACATGATGATAATGGAATACCAAAGCAAAAAGAAAAAACAAAATCATGGTTTTCTATTGTGGTTGCAAAGAAATCTATAAATATTCTAAGTTGTTTCAAACTAGCATTTCAAGTTTGAGATAGGACCATTTTGATCAATCAATTGGTATTTGATAGGAAACAATATTAAAAGCATGTAATTCCTTTTGGTCATTTTTTGTAGTGTTTTCTAGGTTGTTAGTGGTGTTCCTCGACTAGGTTATTCTTCAAAATATATCATAAATCAATTCAAACCCTTAGCCCTATGATTATAAGATTTTTATTATTTCAAAGAGATTTTAAGTTTCTCACATAGGGACCTCTATTCATCTATGATTGATAAGAAATTTGATTCCTTTTATGCATGTAGTACCATGATTTGTACTTTTATTTTGAGTCACTAGACATGTTTTTTTTGTCTTAAGACATGTTTGTTTCCTCTTAACTCTTATCTCGGAAGAAGAATCTAATAACTTTAAGACGAAAATGGGTGTTCATTTCTTCTTGTCTCTTATATCTTAAATTAGAATCTTAAAACTTTTGTTTTCTAATGATACCCCCAAAAGATAAACAAAATTTTAAACATATATGGGATAAAAATGGACATTTGACAATTTCAGAATTCAGAATTCAAATTTCATAATTCAAAACAACATTCTCTACATTCAGAATTCAAAGGAAATAAAAATTTACCAATACCAATATACCTCTTAATGTAATTATTGCACTTTCAAATGTCAAATATCAAAGCAAACAAACAGGCCCTTATTTTTCTAATTCATATGATATAAATCATTTCAGAATTTTTTTGGTGATTTTGTTTGAGTTTCCAAGGCATATGAGTAATTTGATACTCCATAAATAGCTATAAAGAAAGTTGGTTGTTTTAGAATATAAATTAAATGTGTTTGGAGTGCCGAAGAAGTTGATTGATTGCAATTCATATTAGATTTTTTGTGTTATCTTTGAATCTTTGATCTTCAAGGAATTATTATATAGTTGTGAAGTCTTTGTAGAGATTTTTAAATATTTTAGGACTATTATGTGATCCAAAAGTGTGATTTTGGAATCTCCCTGGTAGGTGCTTCACAAGACTCTATTGAAGGTGGAATTACCATAATAAATGCTTGACAAGTGTTTGAAAAATGGAAGTGCCATATGGTAAGTGGAATTAACATAATAATATATCTCTTTTTTTTTTGTGCAAAGGACAGTAGTAAGATTATGCAAGAATGTCAAGGGGTAATGATACATAAAATTCCATTTCAGCCCCCAAACTTGTTATGTCATCTCAATTCTGCATCTAGTGCTCAAGGTGTAGAGATAGTTGATTGAAAATTCTCTTACATGAAGTCCTCTCAATTAGAAAAAACTAGGAAAAATTGGTCATTACAACATTGCTCTCTTCTTCACTGGTTCAAGATAGCAAATATATCAAGTTCGCCATATGTTTTTATTAGTTTATATTTGTTTTTCTTTTGTAGTCTTCCCTTCCTTTCTCCCTTTAATGCAATTGAGTCTTTATCTTATCAAAATGATTAAGTGTTCGGAGATTACCTCCTTCCTAAGATCTTTTAAATTTTTGTCAAAGCTTACCAAACTTGTCACCTCATTCTCATTTTTATCAAGTATTATTATAAAGTACTTACCCTTTATGTAGGAGGATAGTAGCACTTTGTATTTAACTTAGTTGAGATGCAAATATTTATTGAATGTAAATGGGACTATTACATATGTATGCCAATATAACTATACAAAAATGTAGTCTAAGTAGGTACTGATATCAAGTGTGCTAAAAACTAACATCAAAAAGATGTCCTTGAGCAGAGGATTGGCAACCATCCATGACCAAAGGATGCCTTTTATCTTGTTCTTTAGCATATAAATGGAATAACCTTATAAAAAATAGGATTGTTCTTTTCCTTCTAGACCAACCAAATGATTGCGGCTAGGATAGACTACCATAACTTCCTACTCCTTTTACTAAGGTCTTTCATATACCAACTCCAAAAAAACATAAATACATTTCTAGAGCAGCATCAGCTTAGTTTAAGTTCCTTAAGAAAGGAACATCAAATCTCATATGTCATTGGCTAGTGGAGAAACAAAAGACCCTTGCTTTCCTCAGATTGGGAGTAGAGCACAGAGGTTGCAATAGTTGATTCCATTCCCCTCTTATTTAACTTGTCAACAATTAGGCACTTCTTCCATAAAGTAGCTCAAACCAAAAGAGCTACTTCAAGGTTGTTGCTTATAAAAAAGAAGTGCAATGTTGTTGCTTATAAAGAAGAGATAAGAGTTCCTCTAGCTCCTTCAACTCCTAATGATTTAGATTCCTCTTATATTTAGGGCTTAACACTATCATTTAGATTCCTCCTATATCCTCTTTAGGTATCAAACTTTTAGATTCCATTGACTATTATATTCCTCAAGGTTCAACACTTAGTTCTTATTTGTACTAATCATAGAAGAATTTACTAAACATTTAGGAGAAGGTCATATGGTGCATGTTGTTTGCCAATGACAATATTTTAATTAATGAAACTAATGAAATATTGATTAAATGAAAAATTAAGCTTATTGACAAATGCCTTAAAAACAAGAGGTTTTAAAATAAGTAGGCCTAAAATATAATATATGGTATAAATTTAATAATATTATTAATATTAAAATTAATAGAAGTACAAGTAAGGGTACACTTAGGATTAGAGACCAAGAGATAAATCAATATGACATTTTCTAGTACCTTGGTTTGATAATTCATAGTAGGGAAGAGACCAAGGAGAATGTCGCCCATGGAATTAAAGCAAGATGGGCAAAATGGAGAGGTGCATTTGAAATTCTATGTAATAGAATTATAGTTGTAAGGCTAGCTATGCCATATGGAGTAGTGTTGGGAATTCAAGAAACAATACATTCAAAAAACATGTGGCAATAACACATACACTAAGATGGATGAATGGAAAGACTAGAAAGAATAGAATCAGAAATGAAATCATTCATATGAACCTAGGAATAGCTCCTTGGTTTCAAACTTGTTATTGATTATCTAAAGAACTATATATGTGGAATCCCCATAGAGAATGAAGTCAATCATTGAGGATTGCAGGTCTTTGTTTGAGATATTAAAGGCAAAGTGGAGTATCATAACACCTATAGAGAAGGCCACATTGCTACAAATTGGTTAGCTAACTTTGCACACTCCAATGACGTAACTGCTTCCTACATTCCTAGATCCTTAAGTGTTATTAGTTGTTTTGATTTTTGGGGACGTGCTACCCCGCATTTTGTGTAGTCTTTTTTCTTGATTTATTAAAAAAATAGGTAATAAAATGAAAGAAAGTAGATTTAGATGGTTTGATCATGTGCATAAAAGATCAGCAAAAGCACCCATAAGATGAAAAAGTGATCACATATATAAAGCCAAATATGCCATATGGAGCAATGTTGGGCAATCAAGAAATAATACGTCCAAAATATGTGTGATAGGAATGCATACACTAAGATGGACAAATGGAAAGACTAAAAATGATAGAATCGGAAATGAAGTCATTTATAAGATCCTAAGAGTAGCTCCAATAGGTGATAAAATGAAAGAAAGTAGACTTCGATGGTTTAGTCACATGCATAAAAGACCTAACACCAATAAGAAAAAGTGATCTCTTGCAAGTTGAAGGGGCTATAAGGGATAGGGGTAAACCAAAAAGGACATGGATAGAAATAGTAAAAATGATTTAAGTGCCGAAAATCTAATAATGGATATGGCATTAAATACAACAGAATGGAAAAACAAGATTCATGTAGTTGATGTCCCCATATAATTGGGATAAGGCTTGGATGATCATAATGATGATGGTTAAGCAACCATTAGAAGCATTATTCAAAAGAATTTTTTTAGTTTGTATTTTAGACTTTCAGTTGACTCAATGGCAGGTGTTAATAGTCATAGTAAACTTCTTGATAAATTGGAGGCTTTATGTGGTTAAGTAGAGATACCTGTATAGGATTATTGAGATGGCAAGATGGAAGTTGCTTTGAAGTAAATATATTAGACATGTTCATTGTTATGGTTACTGTTAAAAAGTAAAAATTAAGTTTAGATGCCTATAGGTTTAGAATATACATCTGATTAGAGTTCATCCTGATGCTCCACATTTTGTCTTCGAGGATGTATTAGTCCTTTATGTTTCGTTTGAAGGAAAAGGTAGGGAAAGGAAGGGAAAGGTAAGGAAACATTTACAAACCAGGTTTCCCTGTCCTTTCCTTCGTTTCCCTACCTTTTCCTTCAAACCAAACATAGCTTTAAGGTAGGGAATGGTAAGGAAACCTTTACAAACCAGGTTTCCCTGTCTTTTCCTTCCTTTCCCTACCTTTTCCTTCAAACCAAACATAGCTTTAATGATTTCACATTTATCCCTTTATATTTCCTAGAGGAGTTTGTGAGCACTTGAACTGACCTTCATCATTTAAGCCTTGTCCCAACTATGTGGGGTGTCTATATAAACCCTATTTTGACATTTTGTTTTGTTCAATTAATGCCATATCCACCGTTAAATTATTGGTATTTAAATACTACATTCAGACTAGGGTGTAGTGCATGTGTTGCTTCCCAGAGATGCCCTAATATGAGCACGAAAAGACAAATCAGGATCTATGATCATAAAATTTGAAAAAAGTTTCACTATTGATTGCCAACTTGATGCAACCATCCTCCTTTATCCAGGCTTTGGACAGGTGGTGTAAGACAAGCTCACACCGAGGAGTTACAAAAATCATATAAGATACAAGAAAATTAAACGATCATAGTGTAACCAAATGATTATTTTTACTAGTATCAACTAGTTCCAAAGTTGGATGATTGAAGTCGTGCGAGGTGATTGTAATTGTATGGATCTGATTATTTTGTCTTCAATTCATCATAATCTCTAACCATTCTACAAGTAAGGTTTCTGTCTGATAGTGACGACTATGGATAGGCATGAGAACTATTATACAATCTATTCTGCCTCTATTGATAAATGAAAGAATAACTAGTTGCTGTCTTGCTGATGACTCTTATCATGAAACATATAATAATGAAATTAAAAGAAGAAAAAAAAAACTGCCTTAATTAGATACATAGAACTTATAACAGGGTAGCTTTGTCATTAGTCTTATCATGTATTTTGGGCATCATTCAGCTTGTGATTCTGGCAGGATATTAACCCAACCATAATGCCTGCTTGCATCTATCAGGCAACTTGGTGCGGCATTTCACAACTAACATATCTACGAGTAGGGAAAAGCAAAATCAGTTGGATGCATGTAGGCAAGCATCTATTGAGTATTTGTTTATATGTCACATTCAGATGGGACAAGGCTTAGACGATGATGATGATGATAAGAAGTGGGCATAAGAGACCATCCCCACTCAAGATCCACTGGGAATGGGATGCACATGGAGTGGGTATGGGAGACCATACCTATTTCTAATTGCATTATCATTCATGAATTGGGAGAGCCTAATATGCCAATTTTGGGCTCCGCCCTGCACTCTCCCATTCACAGAATTGGAATTAATTGATTCATGTTGGGCCACCATTGCAATTCGCAGAGAAGAAGTTGGACTTGACAAGCGGTAGTAATCGAGCCCAACTGCGAAGCTTTATTTATTTTTTATTTTTGGTTCTCCATTTCTTATTCTTATTTTGAAACAGAGTTCTTTGATGATGATTTTTTAATTCTTTTTTGTTTTGGTATATTACTGTTACATCTCCCCGTGAATGAAAACATATAAGTATGCTGATGTGCGGCTGTAACGTTTTTTGAGGTGGGTGTGGGTAGGATTCTGTGAGGAAGAAATCCAAACTCCACATTACATGGGACTGACTATATAGTGGGGATAGAACTGGGTGCACATAAGGTTCATCAACCTTCTCACAGAATGCCTGTGTGGGTATCTCCTGTGCCTCCCGCCTTTGAATCGACACGAAGTGATCATCTCAACTATTGGGTCATCGGCGATGAAGATTTTATCTGGATTATTAATACAGAATTACAGATATAGTAAATTGTATTATCACAAGTTTAGTTACAATTAGATGAAAGTTGCGAAACATCATATAAATGGAGAAAGGAACTTATCTTGTACATTAATCAAAGTTATTAAAGATAAAAGGAAAATTGCTAAGCAACACTGATCACCTTTCGTGTCCCACACCCTAACTTACAGTAAACTCTAAATGGGCCGTCACTGATCAATACAAGGTGCGAGATGCGATGTAATTTGTTTTGATCAACCAGCCAAAATGTTTTAGATGAAAACAGTAATGTATCAATACCAAACACAACTTTTGTGAATGTGGGAGTCCTGTTGACGAGGTCGGCTTTCATCTAGACATATTAGTACTCACTCTGTTTCAACGGCTTTTTGCAATCTTGTATTGAAAATATCTCCCTATAAAATAAAACACATAAATAAAGAGATATTCTCAATTTAAGACCGTAAAAGCTCTTTAACTGACGCCGAAATATATAAAGTCAGTTATGAAAAAGCTTGAACTCCGAAGAGATCAGCTTCAATCAATGCAAGGCCCATTCAAACACCGTTCAAACACTCTTCGAACAGCCTTTACAGCTGATGGGCCTTACAGAAAGGTGATTGGACTAAGTCGTTAGAGCCCCCTCCAGCCCACTCATATAGAAGGCAGAGAAGTGGAAAGTCAAAAGGTAAAATTCTGTCAGTGGATTTCAGACTTTCAGTTCAGACCTAATAAGGATTGAGATTTGAGAGACGGAAACTCATAAAAATTTCAAGACACCTACCCACATTGCAAACGCACAAACTCCACACAGGCCACGCATGCCTTGTGGAAAGCAGGTGGACTGAGGGGTAGCTAATAATAATTTGGGCCATTTTGTGGAGAAAACAACCCTGGAGCCGTAATGTTGCCAAATAGTCGGAGGCCCAAAATGGCCCACTTGTTCCTCCAGAGTCCAGAAAGCATCTACTGATCGGCCAGGTTTCAGCTTACGATCACTAGCAGCGTGACCAAAATGATCCCTACAAACCCTTATTTTGATGCAGTTTTGAACATGATTTTTGAACTGTAATTGATCTGGGCGGTTGGACTGTTCAGTCCATAAATAATTCAGGCAATCGGTTCAGTTTTACCCTTAACCTATCTTTTACCAAAAATCATTGATTTGATTAATAACCTCTTAATTCAGGTGGTCATACCATTAATTTATTCAATGCAAACAATGATTTTTTTTATTTTATTTTAATTATTTTTTATTTTTTTAATTAAAACAAATCATTCATTCGAACCAAACAATCAAATTGTTGACCCAAAAATCGGTGGCCAAAACGATTCTAGTACTGAATCAGCTTTTAAAACATTGGTTTTAAAATTATCAACTCTTGGATTCATGAGCTGACTCGAACAGGCCTCCAAGCAACTTAAAATAAGCCAAGCCTTTCATCATATACTATTTCTGATTGCTAAGCTTATATATCATTGGTAAAAGGTTCAAATAGGGCTGAAAGGACAAACGGCCAATAGTCCAAAGGGTTCCCTTATCTGGGTTCATTTCATCAATTTTCCCACATTGGAGAAATTGGTCATGTCTTATGCCCAATTGAGACTCTCATAAACCTAAAAAGTTGTAATTCTCATTATAACAAATAATAATTTATTAATTTTCCTTCAATGATTTTTATCCCATGTCAAATCGATCTTATCTCTTATGTTTTGTAGCTTCAATTGGATGGATACCGAATCAATTCACATCCAAATCCAAGCTGTAGACAGCTTCATTGATACTGTAAACATTAAGAAATATCTGGGTATTGGATTATAAGTGGAGCTCAATACTCCAGAATTAACAGTCCCAATTCATTGATTTTAGCCAGTGGAAGTCAACCTGTGTTGTTTTGTTGATCTGAGAAGGATCCCATATCATCACCACCCTTGTTGAAAACCAAATATCCATCTTCCATCCACAATTGAGCTGTAAAGAACCCATGACAATGACAATGAAAGAGCACTCATCAATTGTACATTTGTCTTTTCTAATGAGATTCAATATCTATGTACCCAACTCCAACTGTCTAAAAGAATGAACGGTTTCAAATGTCCTTCCCTTCCCCCTAGAACAATGAACAAATGCAAATTGCGGTACAGTTGAACACGTCGACATACATACAAACATAGCTCCCCTACACAAAAACGTACGTGTTCTTCTCTTCAACTTTACCCTTATTTTAAACGTGAAAAACCTGCTAATCATGCTGTGATTCTAAACAAATCTGCTGGAAGTCGGCAACCCAATGGCTGAATAGACCTCCATATCATAGCTAGGACCTGTAGCTTTATCGTCTATGTATTGCATGTACGACTGAATAGGTAGCGATTGGTTCAGAGCAATTCTTGGGTCTTCATTCTTCACCCACTAAAGAGGAAAAGCATCATTTTCTTGCTTTCTGGTTGCAAGCAACTAAATGGGTTGCCTTCAAACGTCTAGTAGTTGCAATATCAAATGCAAATTTTGTGGTGCTGCCATGAGTGAGCTGCAGTTTTGTATCCTTCTTGCTCTTCTTTTTTATCGTTTTTTGCTTGAATGAGATGATGGCTATTTTGGTTTCAATTGGGCCATCCTTTGTCGGATGATTTTGTCGCCGGCTTGAAAATTCTTCACCACTCACTCAACACCAGAACCTACCACTTTTGCTCCATGTGGGTTCTCTCTGAAAACAGAGAGGGAGAGCTTTGTTTGAACTTGTGGGTGCATGAATGAGTGGTATTGGAGAGGTATGGGCTGGTGGGCAGATGCATTTGACAAGGGATGTCACTAATGGTGTGGTACGTACAGAGCGATGGGGTCTGATGAAGACTCGGCTACTCAGTCCACTCCATGTGTAGATAAAAGATGTGTAATTGGGCATTGTAGGGACTAGGGAGACCTCCATATTTTGCATGTGGACCCTTGGTGGAATAATTGCATGGGGTCTTGGGAGTATTGCTCTATTAGAAATATGTTTTTATATAGATAAATTATAAGCATGTAAGCTTTTTAATTTCGATACGTATTGGGTCGTATTAATTGATACTTATCATATCGTGGGTTTCTCAATACGCCCCTAAAGGGGGTGTTTCGGGGTCTAACCCAGTTTAAGGGGCAAATGGGCCTTAAACTGATCCCTCTGAATCAGGTTGAAAAAAAGTAAACTAAAAAAGAAAAGGAAGCGAGATTCCATACAATCTGATATGCCCCTATTGGCATATTACACTGTATCGAAATTTTAAACCTTGATTTTCATTTTACCCCATCTCATAAATTTTTATTCCGACTTTATTTTTTAAAATCACCACCTTATGATTCAGTATACGGCCCTTGTATTGTATCAACTATCAAATTTGTCCACCTGCCTCTATTCCTAGCTGTACAAACAAATAAAAGTTTGAGCTGCGAGAACCTCTTTTTACATTATAGATTACCAATCTGTTCCTTGGGATATTGACACTAACCCCATAGATTTTCATTTGTGACAATGACCCTTTGATTTTTTAGATTTTAATGCTTTTGCTCCCTTCCTGTTAACTATGGGCCCATTTGGAGCATCTTTTTACGCGGTCTTTTGATTGTTTACAAGTTGGGTAGACCGATATTTGGTTTATTCTCATTTGGTTCACGAAAGATCTAGCCATCAAAAGATAAAGCGCCGAAAAGATATGAGAAGTTCATTTTAGGCTGATTTCGGGAAGCTCCAAATGAAGCCTTTCACGTCTTATTCTCGCGTGGAAAGACACAGAAAGATGTGTATCTACCAAATTAGTTTCAGATTGCTCAAATCTTCATGTAAAAGCTCAATGCGTCTTTTGACTGTCAGAGCTGCCAGAAGATCTTCCCAAAAAGACTTGCCAAATGGGCCCTAGATTGATAGAGAAAGTTAATTTATTAAAATATCCTTTCAAGATTCATATAAATGAAGGTGGCAATTCAAAATAACAAAAATGGATAGGGCAAAGCGCCTTATCACTTTTTTGCCCACTTTGCTCCTAATTGAACAAAACCATTACTACCAGAAAGGAAGAAAGAAACATAAGGGTTGATATTTTTATCCATTAAGTTTTCAGCAAATTTTGAGCAATAATTAGTTATAATATTTTTGGTAAGTTATCGAGAAGTAACTTTACACAGAAAATCAATTTAGATTTTACTGTATTTATAATTTTCAAAATTATTGGAAGTCTTTAACAATTTTGGTTATTTACTTAGAATGAGAGATTATAGTAATTGAATGTACTGAAAGTTAATTAAAATAATCTCAATAATTACATTTTGAGAAATTAAACAATTTAAACTTTGAGAAAATTTTCAACAATAATTAAAACATCAATTTAATTTGATATTTTCAATAATTGGTTATTCATAATTTCAAATAATTAAAATTAAATATTGATATCATTAATTTCAAATTTTTTTGGTAAAATTGAAAATTACTAAATTATTGATTTGGTAAATTGGAAATTATTAAATCAGAAAGTTAGAAAATTTAATTACTGAAAATTAGTTATTATATTCATAACTTCCATAGTTATTGAAAATCTTGAATACTTCTCTAATTATCTTACTAAAAATTACTGATTTAGGTAATTTAGTTTAGTGAAAGTTAAATTAGAAGATTTACAATTATTCAAATAAATAATTGGAAAATCTTAATAGTTTATATAATTATTGAAAACTTTTAATACTTTTTGAAATTTATTTTTGTTAAAAATTGTTGATAAATAATTACTAAAAGTTATTGTAAAATATTTTTATGATTATTGTCATGAAATATATAATTATTAGAAACTATTCAAAATTAGTTGTTGATAATTCCAGTAAATAGTTATTGAAACTTATGCATAACTAATGAAAACTATTGTCAAATATTAGTGATAATCATTATTATTGTTAATAATAACTGAAATTATTGAAAAATATAAAATAATTGTCATTAATTTACTGATTTTTGGTTCTAGGTTTACTCAATTGTATAGGCACTTCATTATTTTCTTTATTAATTATCTGCTTTATACAAGTAAGTTTTCTTTGCTTCAAACTTTAATTTCTTTCATCACATATTACTTCATTTCTGTTTATTAGTTTTGTTGAAAATTGAGAATACATTAAATATTATGTCCATTGAACTTATGATTGATATTTAACTGTTAGTACAATATATTAGTGTCCATTAATTGTTACTTTTCATCTAATGTTATTTACTTCAGGTTACACTATTTACTTTGTAAAATAAAAGTATTTAATCTTTAATATATTAACATTAAACAAAAACTTGCACGCATTATTACTATTTAGTACCTATTAGTTATAATTACCGATATGTATTGTCAACAATTATTGGAAATAATTGATCGCTAATAATTATTACTAATAATTCAATATAATTTAAAATTATTAACAAAAATTATTAAAAAATGCTAAAAGTTACTTAATGTTACTAATTATTTAAATATATATTACTTTTTACTAATGCTCATTGAACACTAATGTTTAATTAGTAGTTCTAAAATACAAAGAATTAGGTATTCATATTTTCACTAATTTATTATTAGTTTTCAATAATTACTAATAATTGAAAAAATATCAAATTTATAGGATGTTATTTTCAAAATAATTATTTAGTTAATTATATTTTCAATATTTATTGATATTTTCAGAATTAACTAAGCAATTTTTATAAATTATTTAAAAGTACTGAAAATTATTTAATGTTACTAATTATCTAATTATTTTTAGTTTTAAATAATTTTCATTCAAAATTAATGTTCAATAGTAAATTACTATTTATTGACAATTACCAGAAAATTACCAATAAATTAAGGGTAATTTATAGATTAGCCTCCTATATTTTGTAAGTTGGATCAACTTTGGTTTTTGGGCCAACAATTTTTTGGAAAATAAGTTGGATCAACTTAATGCAAGTAAATTATCCTTGAAAAAAGTTTGGTTTGGATGGGGAAATGCCAATCCAATTTTTAATATAGGTTTATGGACTTTGGACAAGTTAACCTAAACTGTACCCAATATATATCTTAGGGGTGCATGTCAGTAGACCTGTTCACAGGCCGGGCTTCAGGCTTGAGCCTCAGGCTGGGCTCACTCAAATTGTGGCAAAAGCCAAGCCCGAGCCCAGCCCATGAACAGGTCTACATGTCTAGTTCCTGATTTGAAAATTTTACACCACGAATTGACTAGATAAGGCTTTCTAACCCTTCACATGGAATAAGTTTGAACTCAAAAAACTTTGCTACATGTTCAAGATAAGGCTTTCTCGACATATTTAGACTCAAGTACTGATGAGGCAAAGCTCTAATATAGGTGGTAGAAAGAAGTGGGATCACCTAGGAAACTTTCCTAATCGACCCAATTAGAAGATAATGTTATGATACTATTAATTAGTGTGTTCATCTTTGTCTATATCTAGGCCTCTAGGGTATTGGACAGAAGACCTTTATAGTGTGGAGAATGCTTTAAGGGTCTATTCTTTTTTGAGGATTTTGAGAGGGGCAAAATTGGTGGTCAATGGGATTTTGGTTTCGATTGACCATTTTTTTTTTTCATATTTAATTATGTAGGTCTATGGAAAATTTACTTTCTCTAGGTAAATAATTTTTTCGTCTTGGGGGAGAATCGCCAATACTTGAATGTGACAAAATTACCCCTTTTAATAAAGACTTTTTATGGTTAAAACAGTTATTATCTTATTTACCTAGAAAATAAAAGAACATGGGTAAATGCACTTACCCAAAATTGAATAGAGCCTAAAAGAAAAGAAGTCTAACGAGCAGTAACCCATTACTTACCACTCAGCCCATGTTTTTTACAAGGACGCACCACCAATAGGCCCAACTTATTTTAGATCAGCTGGGCAAAATATGCAATGAAGTGATTCCGGACCACCTGTCCACAACAATTCTACCCACATTTACTCAAATAACATCGCAGCCACACATGAAGAACATCTCATCCTCCTACATAGTATTATGCATGGGGTAGTTTATTGTGAGTAAACGTGGATAGAATTCTTATGGACAGAGATCCGGAGTCCAATGAAGTTTATGAATACCTGATTTTATGGCTTTTTTTTTTTTTTGCAGATTTTAAAGGCATTTAGTTGAACAATTTCGTTCCTTTAAAAAATATAGCAACTCTACTTGCAATCTTTGAATCACAACGTTAAAATGATGTAATTGTACTGAAATTTAATTGACATTTGGATGCATTTGATGGTAGGTCCAGATTCGCGAACATGGGTATGCAGAGAATTCACTGGGGCCTCAGAACTCAAACCCATACAAACGAGTCCTGTGTCCCGTCACCCAAGAAGCTCCATTGTTATCTACAATCCATCCAAAGTGCGCTCAGACTATTGGAAAGCACAAATCGATGGACTTGTCGACTGATGATGAATGAGATGTAAACGGGTGGGAACACAGAAAGTACTGAACACTAGTGTAGATTGTCTTTGGTCTATAGTTGTTTTTCTTTTCTTCTCACTGTAGAATTTGTCCTCTTTTGTTTTCTGCGCTTATTTCTGTCACTCATTTGGCTTATCCATGGTTCCATATAAGGAGTCCAGAAAAATGGTTGATACGGCTTTCTGTAATCCATGAAGTGGGAACATCAATCGTAGTAGTCTCGTGACTCGTATTTCAATCTTCTTTTGTCTTTTCTTTTTTGGTTCGAATGACCCATTTGCCTTAACCATATCAATCTGTCCAAAAGAATGGATTAGTTTATTTCTTTTGTTTCAGTTTCAGTTGTTTGTAAACCATACGAATGGATGGTATACGATATAGGCGCATATGGAAAGGCCTCGGGTGGCACCACGTGGCATCGGCTGGATGGGATCTTAGCTATTCATCTCTAACTGCCTCCAATCACTCGATAGCAAGGTCAAGTATAAAAGGGGATGCCCAACTTCAAGATAAAGCATCTTTTTCACTCTTAATCTCTAGTTTTCCTCCTTTAGAGTGGCTTCGTCTCAAGCCTAGTCTGATTCCTCTCAACCACTTGACTAACTTGATCGACGGAGTCTCCGCCCCTGGGGTAACACCCGGGGCCTCTGACGTGTGCTCTCCTCTTACTCTCAAGTTGGACTCATCGGGCTTGGTTAGTAGCGAAGTTACTTTGATGCCCCCGGACCCATACTAGGTAGCAACAACTAGTGTCGTCTGTGGGAATGTTCTTAAGACTTCTCCTAAGAAAACACTTAGCTCAAACAACTAAGCTTCCGAAATGGCTAACAAACAAGATAATAATCAAAATCCTCATAAACTAGTCACCATGGACCAATTTAAACTGGTCCTCGATAGATTGGACAACATAACTCAGAGACTAGACGAGGTGGGGCAGCCGACAGGAGGCCGCCCGCATGGTGGCCGCCCCATTAGGAGCCAAGGGCAACACAGTGGGCGCACTACTCACACGCCACTGGTCCAGCGCCCAATTGGCCTCAGAAAGTTCGACCCCTCAACGTCCAATAGCAACAACCAACGAGCGAACGAGCCTCCATCAAAGACATACTGCCTCCCCAGCCAAAGGGGAGATGATCTAGTTGGGTCCCATGACAATCACCGAGACTGCGACCGCTACCTCCATGTACAGAGCCATTGAGACGAAGATAGGCGCTCTGGTCACTACAGTCCTCCTCCGAGGGCTGGGGGTTGATGCTACGCCTCTCCCCCACTAGTATCAAACCTCTGTGACCTCCTCAATGACCGTCGAGCCTGAAAAACCTAAGACGTGCTAGCGTCTAGGAACTAAGGGAACTGGTCTGACTAGTTCAGTGTCAAAGAAAAATAAGACGAGGCCCAAGCCCTCATCGACCGACGTCTTGGTGACCTACAGACGCTAATCAACACCATTCAAGATGAGATCTGATAGGTGAAGGAGGGCCGAGATGATACCTCCATCAATTAGAACCCCTCGTCCACCTAGATGGATGCCTTTACTAACTCCATCACCTTAGAGCCACTCCCGCCTCATTTCACGGCTCCCACTTTGGAGACGAATGATGGAACCACCAACCTGGATAACCACTTGGAGAGCTTCCAAGGACTCATACTTCCCTATGGGTACTTTAACGCTCTGATGTGCCGAGCATTCCAAGAAACTTTCAAGGGAGCAGCATGCAGATAATTCTCCATGCTCCCCCCAGTCCATCAACACTTGGGAGCAATTCATCGACCTCTTCCTCTCCCACTTTATCTATAACAGATGGTGCCAGAAGACTGTCGTGTCCCTTATGTCAATCAAGCAAAAGCGAGGAGAGAGCCTCCAAGTTTACATCGATCATTTCAAGAATGATGAAGTCTGAGACCTCGACCCCTCGGTGTCCATGCATGCCGAAATCAACAGTCTCCAGCATAGACCCCTAAATGGTCCATCTCCAAGACATCGCCCAAGAAGAAGGTGGAATTCTTGAAAAAGGCACTAAAAAACATTGCCACCGAAGAGGCAGAGGCTAGTGAGAACCTCCATGAACTTGAGGCCAACCTTAATCAAGGGGCATCTAAGAAAAAGCAGAAGTAAAAAGACGGCCGCGACCATGGCCACAATGACAAGAAGTAGCCGATCCCTTCCTTCAGCAAATACACGTCACTCAACTCCACCCAAACACATATCCTCATGCAAGTAAGGAAGGAAGAATACATGAAGTGACCAGCCAAGATGAAGAGAAACCCCAAGAGGGGTAATTCGAAGAAATATTGCAAATACCACCGCGACACTAGCCACGGAACCAAGGACTACTACGAACTCAAAAACGAGATCGAGTCCCTCATTCGCTATGGTCACTTGAAAGAGTATGTGGGGGCGACACCGATGCCTCGTCCTCACAACAGTAGCAACATCACACCCTAGCAGGAGTCATCAATGTCATCGTCAGGGGCACGACTTCGAGTGGAGTGTTGGCCTCGACTAGAAATGCATATGCCAGGAAACTCAACATCCAAGGCCTGGACCCAAGAAGATGAAGCCAGATAACATCATCTCCTTTTCCGAAGGTGACCCATAGGGGGGTGTCGTTGCCACATGATGACGCATTGGTGGTGATCATGACCATTGCTAACTACATGGTGAAGAGAATACTTGTGGACAACGACTCTTTAGCAGACATCCTCTTCTACGACACCTTCAAAAAGATGAAGCTGCCACTAAATCAACTACAGCCAGTCAACGTACCACTAGTCAACTTCTTCGGAGCTGCCGTCAAACTAGAAAGAAGAATCACCCTACCAGTCACAGTAGGGACAAAGCCTCGATAGGTGACTAGGATGATCAAACTCTTGGTCGTAAAGATAGGCTCCTCGTACAACGCCATTGTTGAGAGGTCAACCCTTCATGCACTCAAGGAGGCCATTTCATCCTATCACCTTGCCATGAAATTCCCCACCAAGCATAGCGTCGGAATCGTCAGGGGAACCACCAGACAGCTAGACAGTGCTATGTGGTAGCACTAAAAGGAAAAAATAAAGAAGCTTTGTTGTTGAAAGGGCTTGACCTCAGGGATGAACCAACGAGCCAAGGCCAACCAGCAGAGGACCTCATTTCGATTCCCCTAGATGAGGCTGAGCTCAAGAAGATGGTGCATATTGGGTCCCGCCTTCCTTAAGACACTTTCCAAACTAGTAAGTTTCCTCAAAACTACTATCAACGTCTTTGCTTGGTCTACTATTGACATTCTACGAATTGACCCCTTGGTTATTACTCATAAGCTAAGTGTAGACCCAAGATATAAGCCAGTTTGACAGAAAAAGATGAATTTTGCATCGAAGCATTGGAAAGCCATCGAAGAGGAGGTAGACAAGATACTCGATTCCGACTTCATCCGATAGGTACATTACCCTAAATGGTTGTTTAACGTGGCCATGATTATGAAGGCTAATAGAAAATGGTGAATCTATATTGACTTTACAGATCTCAACAGAGCCTGCCCCAAAGACAATTTTCCTTTATCGAGGATCGACCACCTCGTTAATGCCACTAAAGGCTACGAGTTGTTAATCTTCATGAATGCCTTCTACGGATACAATCAAATCAAGATGCACCCCAAGGACGAGGAGAATACATTGTTCATCACCAAGCATGACACCTATTGCTACAAGGCCATGCCCTCCGCCAATTTATGTCAAAGTTGGTCGATCGCTGCATACCCTTCTTCCGAGCCATCAAGAAATTGAAGAACTTCTAATGGATAGAGGAATGCCAAAATGCCTTTGATGAACTGAAGTCCTACTTCGCCTCGCCCCCTCTGCCCACACGGCCCCTTTTGGGAGAAACCCTGCTCTTATACCTCTTGACTAGGGACGACATTATTAGCTCTATTTTAGTACAAGAAGGCGAAGTATGTAGAGGCCAATTTATTATGTCAGTAAGGTCCTCTGCAATGCCGAGACTAGGTACCCCAAGGTGGAAAAGCTAGCCTTTGTATTAATGGTCTCGATAAAAAATCTCAGTCCATACTTTCAGACTCATAGTATAACCGTATTGACCAACCAACTGTTGAAGTCTATACTCTCCAAGCTAGAGACCTCAGGTCGGATGACCAAATGGACCATTGAGTTAATTAAGTTCGACCCGCACTACCAACCGAGACCTGTTATTAAAGCACAAGCCCTAGCAGATTTCTTGGTGGACTGCACCTTCAACAAAGACCTTAGCCAAGCACCTGATGAGCATGAGGGACCTAGACCGACCTAGAGACTATTAGTGGACGGATCCTCTAATGCCAAGGGAAGTAGAGCGGGCCTCATACATCTCACCCCAAAAGACAACGAGGTGGAATACGCACTATGGTTCAACTTTCATGCCTCCAACAATGAAGCTGAGTAGGAGGCCCTCCTAACTGGACTACAACTTCCTAAATACCTCAAAGGCAAGAACATTGAGGTCTCTAGTCACTCTTAGTTGGTGGTGAACCAAGGAAACGGGGAGTATGAAGCCAGAGAACCCAATATGGCTAAGTACTTAGCCAAAGTCCGGGAGCTAGCCAACCACTTCCAGCACCTCACCCTATAACAGGTCCCTCGGGAGGAGAACAAGAGAGCCAATGCCCTATCTAAACTAGGAAGTAGGTTGGGGTCGGCCCTCGGCCGCACTATACATGTTGACAAGCTTGCACGGTCCAGCATTGAAGAAAACATGTATCCAGTCCAAGCCAAGTCCTATTGGATGGATCCCATCCTCGCCTACTTGCACGCTACAACATGAGCAACTCCCCTCTATTAATGAAGCGAGGAGAGTCTAACGACAAGTAGCCCACTACATTCTGCTTGAAGGCAAATTGTAAAGGAGGTCTTTCACCTTGTCCTACCTCCCATGCCTCCATCGAGAGGAGGGCAAATATGTGCTCCAAGAGATCCATAAAGGCATCTGTGAGGTAGGAGGATTTACAAAGGGAAAACTCATAGTTGTACGGGGAGGATAGACAAAAAGGAGACTTCATGGAGAAAACCCAAGCCTTGCGCGAAGCATCTTCAAGCCTCGACATCCACACGCTCATCGACGGCCTCAAGTTGTGCATGCTACTCATTGTCAACTTGACCCTCGGATGGCTGCACCCCCTTGGCTGGTCCTGTTGCCTCAACCACCAAGTCATCCCCGAATTGGACCCCCAATAGGTTAACATCAAAGTCTAGTTGAAATGCCAGCACTTGGGGCTTCGTGTGTTCAATGCCCTCCAAGTACAGAGTGACACCGAATTATGCCATCTCCTCTTTATAGGCCTCAATGCTCTTCCACTCCTCGACGGCCTTAGCTGATGCCTCTTGTGCTTTCTTCTCCACCCCTAGAGCTTTTCCCCGACCTTAGCCTCGTCCAAAGAAACCCAGGCAACCCTCAGCTACTCCCTCTTGGTCGAGACCTTGGCTTCCATCTCCTTTCTGTGGCCATGCTCCTCACGCGCCACCACAACAAATGCCTCTCGACTAGTCTACACCTCAGCCAGTTGACACTTCAGCTAGTCGATCTTCTCATGGGAGGTCCTTAGCTGTTGAAGAAGGACCTCCACCTTGTCACATAAGCCAACGGTGGTGGAAGACGTCTGCAAGGAACAAGTGATCGTCAGTTGAGAAAGCAAAGCAAAGAAAAAATTGGCTAAGTATAAAGAACGGAAGCCTCACCTTGGCCAACCCATCCAGCAAAGTGTCTCGAACACCCTTGGATGGACACCTAGGTCCAAGACTACCTGTCCCCTACTAGGAGCATCCCGGTCACCAAGGCTTGGCTGACCCCCGGGGTGCTAAGGGTGTCGACCTCCTGGATACTCCAGCTAAGGCGGAAGATTCTTCTTGCCGCCAATGGCATGTCATCGCAACGCTCGAAACATTGGGACCCTGACTATCATGAAGCCCCGGTAGCACACTCAACTTAGTGGTCCCTCATTGCCAATTTCTTCCTCCTCGGAGGTTGGGGGGCCTTGACAGGTCTCTTTGGAGTAGTCGTCCTTCTCCTCTCGGCCTCAGTGGGTGCCTTCACTCGAGGAAGTTCCTTTGAGGCAACCGTCTCCTTCGGGGCAGCCCTCTTGGTGGACTTTTCCATCTACATGATGCGCTTTTTGATGTTGTCGTCCATCTTTGCAATATGCAAAGAGACATGTCTGTACAAAGACAAAGTAAAAAAGAGAGACGACGACGTAGACAACCGATAACAGGAGTGCCCATACCAAGGCGGGCGGGGCTAAGACCAGCCCACACCAAGGCTTCCTCCGCTACCAAGGGCTCGGTGCGAACCATCCTCATCAGCCAAATCCGGGTCATCACGTCCGACTCCTCATCATTATTATATGGCCTTATCTTCTCAACCAAGATATCTAGCCTCCCCCAGTCAAACCTGAAGGGCCATCCTTTTGAACAGGACACAAAGAAATACTTCTTCTTTTAGTTGTGGATAGACGACAGGTTGTCTACTACTCTACCCGGTTGGCCATGAAAGTAGAACATGTTGGCCCTAGCTAGATGCATCCTCAAGGCGAACAAACATCGGAAGATGTTCAATGTGACGTACACACCTCGAAGGTGGGCCATCACCAACACGACTATGATGGTCCTAATGGCATTGGGAGCTAATTGACTAAGGGAGATGTTGTAGTAGTTAAGGATCTCGGAGACAAACGGAGGAATGGGGAATTAGAGGTCAAAGTGGAGGTAGTGCTCATGCACAGACACCTCCCCCTCAGATAGCTGCCACGGCCTATCGTCGACATAGGGGCCTCTAATCCTATAGCCCCCAGGAATATGGTACATTTCAACAAGAGCCTTCACTTGCTCCTAACTGAGTTCATTGTCTAGGTCGAAGTGTGGATAATGCATTAGCGTCACACCTCGGCCTTCGGCCTTGGCTTGCCCCCTAGGGGTTAGGTAATCCGCCTCCTCCGACTCCACCACTTTGGGATGCGCTAAGGCATTCCCCGTGATGTCACCCCTCGGCCTTGTAGAGCTAATACTTTCATCGGAAGATTCCCTACCCCGCTAGTCGCACTCAATGCCTCCAAGGGTGGTCCTCTCCCTTAGTACCTATACTCCAGGCACCCGAGCAGAGCTCTTGGATTCACTACCGGTGTCCTTATTACTGGATGAGAAGGAACAAGGGATGATGGTGTTAGAAAGGTCAAGAAGGTCATAACACTTGGGACCGGAGTCTGAGTATGACATGGTTCCAACTTCCAAGAGAAGTCCTTTACCTAGCAATCTGAGTTTGAGGAAGAAAACTAAGGAATCGGCTGGATGGTGGCCGAGGTCTTTAGAAACTCAAGCAAAAGCAAGCAAATGGTAGGGAGTTGCCTCAACCGGTGGCCCTATTAAAGTAAAACGTACAGCTCAGATTGCTTTAATCCAACGGCCATAGAGCCGCCAACCTTGCAAGCCAAACCAACGTATGCCATGTGGCATCAACCTTGGAAATGTAAAACGATGTTGAAGAAACTAGCCGGTTGACCTCGATCACCACGGTCTCGAGAGTGGGGGGCAAGTGATATAGGCGCATATGGAAAAGCCCTGGATGTCGCCACGTGGCATCAGCCTGATGGGATCCTGATCGTTCATCTCTAAATGCCTCCTACCACTCCATGGCAAGGTCAAGTATAAAAGGGGATGCCCAGTTTCAAGGTCAAGCATCTTGCTCACTCTTGCTCTCTATCTTTCTTACTTTTGAGTGACCTCATCTGAGCTCTCATCTCAAGCCTGGTCCAACCCCTCTCAAGCACTTGACTAACTTAACCGTCGGAGTCTCCACCCATAGAGTATCCCCTGGGGCCTCTGACGTGTGCTCTCCTCTTACTCTCAAGTTGGAATCATCGGTGTTGGGCAGAAGCGACCCCATCATAGGCAATAACAATATAAATGCTTACGTATTTTATTACAGTCTTACGATATAATTCCATTTTTAAAATTGAAGTTTTATTCTGATATGTTATTGTTATCAAGAAGTCAGCAAAGCTAACTACTCACCTCTAAACCTCTAGCCCTGTCATTGTAGCCAGCACCACCATGCATTTTTCTTTCGGGCTAACCAAGAATTTGGTTTTTCTTGAATTCTAGAGAGACAAAGGAAAGAAAAATGGATTGTGCAGCTTGAAAATATCAGAGCTAATGTTCACATTTCAAACTCTTTGGAATGCTAGTCTCCATCAATGTTGTGCTTGTGCCCACTATCATGTGGGTGAGTGGGTCTGACTCATACTAAACAATAATATCAGCAGCTTTCATTGTGAGTCAGCAAGAGGAGTGAGCTTTATCTGAACAATCTGTTATTTGTTCGGTACATTTCCCTTTCCTTCTTTCTTTCCTTTTAGTGTGTCAGTTTATGTCTGTTTCTGTGTGTCAGTAGGAAAAATGTAATGCGACTGTGCGACCCGTTATACCAATATGTCAAAACAAATGGTATTATTGTTATTAAGGTTCAATTTACTTTTTTTGCTTGAGAAAATAAAATAAATATTTTGTTGTCATAGAATTTGAAAACAAATGTTTTCTTAAATTTCTATTAATCTTGTTGTGTGGGAGCTAAAGTTGGAAAATAAACATTCTACAAAGGTAAAACTTCCAAAATGGATCGAAGAAGGAACTACTACATGGTGGGATTTACCTCAACATCCTGGAGGTCTTTGGGTTAAAGTGAATTTAACTCTTGAATGAGATGGTAGGTTTTACCCATGACTACAAGATTACAGGTTCTCTCAGACCCAACTATCACAATTCAGAAATGTCAAATTCAGCCATGACCCCATTTTCCATTTCTGTGTCAATGTTACTATCAAACATTAAAGAATTTGAATAATTTTTGGCATCTCAAGAAAATTGTTTGGGGGATCCAAATGGAAACTCCATATCAATCATTTTCTAGTTGTGACCTATCATCAGTTGGCCACATGATCATGCTACCTCTTCGGTATGTCCTGAAGGGCTCCCATCAGAGTCGGTTTGACATGTGCTCTTGCCTCTTGGGTAAGCTTCCAAGTGTCGAACAATGAAGCAACAATTACCTTTCTTTCTCTTTCGCTGCTTTTTCCATTTGATATCAACATCACTCACAACTCAGAATCATTTCTGAGAAGCTAGAAAATAATTGTTGATGATCCAAACAACAGACGTGTCAGTACTGCGATGAGAGCATAGATTTTGCCAATCAATATCTTTCTGTCTCCCTCCCCCTCTCTCTCTCTCTCTCTTCCCCTTTCTCCTGCCCACAATGCCGACTTCTCAATCTTTATAGCTTTTTTCATGCTTTCCGACTTCTTAACCAATCCCCTCAATCAAAACCCAGCCAGAATGCTTCTTTACGAGTTAGGAGAAAAGATCTTCTCTTCATGTCCGACATTTATGCCGATCGAGGACGTCTTTTTGAGATAAGTTATAAACGTATAATTTAGTTTCTTGATGTTGATCCAACAAAGATAGTCAGTAGCGTCAAGCATCAAACCCAGAATTCCGAATTGGTGCCAAAGAGGATTCATACAAATACCAAGTGGGTGGGGTATGGGTGTGTGAAAGTGGAGTATGATTGTAGGCTATGAAGGAACTATCAAACCTGGAGGCAGACTAAACTGGGTCTTTTCTATCTTTTTCGGTTGAGAGCTGCAGAAGAATCTACACCTAGCCAGTTCTCAACCAATACGGATGATAATCAAATCTGTGAGAGACCACTGTGGACAGTGTTCTGTTTATTGAGCCAAGTATATGAATACCCAAAGAGGGATGGATCATGGATGCCAAATACTCCTTGCCTAAGCCAATCAGGAGTTTCAGTACCGCTGTTTCAGTTCTGCTGAAAGCTCAGCAGTTGCTTTTACATGTATACATCTATGAAGGGTGTTTGTGTCACTTTTCATTTTCATGGGATGTATTGATAATTAGCTTAATTAGTTACTGGACACGTGTAATGTGTAAGCAACAGTACATGTTTGGGAGTGCTTTATCTTTAGGTCAGACCGCAACAAATAGCTTAATTGTTAATTCCTTTTATATTTACTCTGAATATTTAAGAAACTATTTAATCAATTATTGGTATTTGGTAAATAAGCTCCAATAAATACTCATTGGTGGAAACATAAAAAAAAAATTAATTCCTTTTATATTTATTCTATATATTTAGGAAACTATTTAATTGGGTGTTTAGTATTTTTGCACGTAGGCATCACATCAGAGAAAGTGGTGCTTCAAACAACAGGGTCTTATTTGATACCATTTTTCCAGAAAAAGTATTGCTCCAAGGAAAATGTGGTTTAAAGTAATGCCAAATTCAATATTTTCTGAGAAAATGGTGTATTATTATCAACATGCAATGATATGACATCAATGTATCATTCATAATATGGTTTATGTTGAAAATGTTACTGCCAACACTGGCCCAAACAAAATCAGTACTGTTTTCAGAGAAAACAAAACATATGGCAGCAATGATTCCAAACAAATAAATAAAAAAATGGTGCTTACAACCCTATATACCCAGCACAATTTTTCTCAGAAACTGTAGGATGTTTTTAACACGGATGCCGAACACTTAATGTATTCTCAACTTTCAAAATCTATTTATATATCCTTGACGTTCATTAAATTTTCAAAATATGCCATTTTCGTTTTTTCTTAATCGTTCCTTAAATTTTCAAAATCTATTTATATATCCTTAACGTTCATTAAATTTTTTCCTTAAATTTTCAAAATCTATTTATATATCCTTAACGTTCATTAAATTTTCAAAATCTATTTATATATCCTTAACGTTCATTAAATTTTCAAAATACGCTAGAGGAGTGGGAATGAGGAGGTGAGCCCACTCTCATTTGCTCCGCCAGTGGCGATCATTCTCACCGGCAACGACAACTCTATCAGTTCCAAAACCCATCACCAAAAGGAAAGAGATCGTGATGAGGAAGGAAGAGATCCAAACATTCACCTAGGTTGCAAAGCTCTTATGAGAGGCATTCGCCTAAGTTGAGAAATTTGTACCCAAAGCTCTTCTGAGTGGAATTCATCTGGGTTGAGACCGTCGCTGCAACTCATCGGGGCATTGATTGAGCAGCCCTCAGAGGAGTGGGGGTAAGGGGTGAGCCTCTATTTTGAACAAGGTAGCTAGAAGAACTGGCTCCATTTTTGCCAATATGAGAGAGAGAGAGAGGAGATCAAAGAAAGTTCGCCGCCAACTTTGTTCATTGTCACAAGCTTGAAGATGCCAAGACGGCATGATATTTCCCCCTTCTTTGCTAGGAAGAGCGGCGATCAGAGCAAGCTCTCTACCAGCTCAGTTCGGTGTCGCGAGCTTAAAGATGGCGTGATATTTCCCCCCTTTTCTCTTGGGAAGAGCAGTGGCCTAGCATCGGTGATTCAATAAGAACAACGCAAAGGAGGAGATAGGCTAAGGTGAACAAAGAGGGGAAGGTGTGGAGGAAGAGATCACCATCGCTGCTAAAGTTGTAGTGACGGTGGTGATTTTGATTGTGAAGACTAGACTAGACGTAGATGGTGAAGACTAGGATAAGGAAGATGAGGAAGAACGGAGGAACTTCTAATTTGATGTAAGGGCAAAATGGATATTTCAGCCCTTCTATCAACATTTTAACTGCAATGTTCCATAACAATAGGGGTAGCATTAGACAGTAGTTGAACAGTAAGGGTATACATAGCTGATTAGCTAAACCATAGTTCAAGAAATTTACTCAAAAAATCATCATAACTCAGACCCTAAATTGACGACTCCTCCAAAACCCAAAAATTTAAAAACAGTCAATGAATTTGACTTGGGGACAAGAATCAATAAAGCTAGACCGGTAGATAAAAATGCTGGAAAATATGAAAATGGGAGAAGATTGAGAAGGTTTCAAGAGTTTCGTCGATACTCAATCCATTTGTGCAAAGAATAGCTTATCCGATCTAAACACATTCCATTAGGATTCCTTTCTCAGATTCCTCTATGGTTCTTTAGTCAAGAACTGTTGTTTCTAAACCAAGAGGGAGCTATCGTCTCTTTAGTTCTTCCATCAAAAGGTTAAAAAGCATGGGACTAAAAATGAGGGGTAAAAATGGTATTATGAAAAATTAATGGATATGTCAAATGTCTCAAAACGTTATTTTTAACTAGACTTGTTCATGGACTGGTCCAAGCCAGGCTTTGTCTATGTATCAATAGAATGCATTCAGGCCCGAGCACGAACTTAGGTGCCTAACGATTGGGCCTAGGTCTTGAGCCCGGAGCCCAACCCTCATATAAAGACTAAAGCTTGGGCCAGAGCCAGAGCCCAGCCAGAAATTTGAAAATGAGAATTTTTCTTTTTTCATTCATTAAAAAAGTGTTTTATTTATATTTAAAGCTTCAAAACTCAAAAATAATAAACATCTCACTATTATGTGAGAAAAAAAAAGCAAAGAACAAAGAAAAAAATATTGTATATATATATGTATTATTTAATATATAGTATCATGTCGGGCTCGACCTCGGGCTAAGATTTTTTGAGAAAGCCCGAGCCCAAACCAACGGGCCTAAAATTATGACCAAGCCTGACTTATAACGGGTCAGGCCGGACCGTTGGGCTACCTGGTCCATGAACAAGTTCATTTTTAACATATGGCATATTTATGTTATGTGAGGCCATATTATAAGGTAGATATAAGTTGCTTTTGAAAGCTCAGGGTATATACAAGTAGTTTCTTAAATGTATATGGTATATATAAGTAATTAACCAACAAAAAAGGGTAAATTGATGAAACCTCCCCTCAGGTTTATGACTGTTGCTGAAACCTCCCCTAGAGTATGGAAATTGCAATAACCTCCCCTAAACTTTTAGACACAGTTGCAAGTAAACCCTCTTTGTTAGAATCCTCTAAGGAAAGGCATAAAAATGTCCAAAATACCCATGAAATTACTACTGAGGCTGGTTTCTACAAAAACAAAAAAAAAGAAAAAACAATGCTAACTTTATGAACAACAAAAAAATAGAGTTTAAAGTTGCAAATTTACCTTTAAGAAATTGATATGAAGGGCAAATTTGGAAAATAAATCAATTGTGAAAAAGAAAATTAAAGGGTTTGGGGTAACGATTGGTATGAAGAGAAAATTTAAAAAATAAACATTTTAGTCAAAAGTAATTGCATGAGCATTTTGCACATTTTTGTGCCTCTTGGGAGAGGATTCTAACAAAGGGGATCTACTTACAACCAGTGTTTTCAAACTATTGTTGACCCAAACGATCAAACCATTCAACCCAGAAAAAGTTCAAGCAACCTTTTCCATTTCACTCTTAATCCATTATTTGGCCAAAAACCATTCACTTGATCAGCGACCCATTGACTCAAGTGGTCAAACTGTCAACCTGTCAACCTGTCAACCTAAACATCGGTTTTTGGCCATATTTATTTTAATTATTTTTTTATATTTAAATTGAAACAGGCCATCCATTCAAACCGGATGGTTAAACTGCTAACCTAGAAACTGGTGGCCAAAGCGGTTCTGGTTTCGGGTCAATTTTTAAAATATTGCTTATAACTGTTTCAAAAAGTTCAAAGAAGGTGATTGCAATTACCAAACTTAAGGAGAGATTTCAGCAATTTACACAAAAAAAAGAAAAATAAGGTGCCTATTTTTAATCATTCATCGAAAGAAAACACTTTTGCTTTGGACTCGTCTTGCTCGCTACATAATTTTTAAAACACCTTTACTACCCTTTTGAAAGAAACACTTTTTCACCACAGACTGATAAGTACCCGTTTGAATAGGCACTTATGCACCCTCAATCATGGGATAGATCTCTAAGGTTGTGTTTCGCCTAAATGGGCTTCTGAAAAATCAACCTTTTGAAACTGGCTTTTCGAAAAGTGCTTTTTCAGTGTTTGGCTAATCACCCGTTTGTTTGCTGAAAACAGCTTCTTGGAAATAAGAAAAACTAAAAGAAATTTACAATGTTTTATATGTGAAGAAATCCTTCATGCATGCATGTGAGTTGTAGGAACAAGAAAAAGTGAATAACAGCCATTTCAAGAAGAATTAAATATTATAAGTTCTCTGTATAGAGGAAATGGTTTCCTGATATGATTAATTTGTCTTCTATACGTATACAACCTAGCTAATAACCTAATACTGCTTCTGGATGGATGATTTGGCTGATTAGATCGCCTCATTTTCAATTCCCTAGTCTAAGGCCCTATGAAACTACCCATCCAAAGTTTCATTTGTTTTAATCAAAAGCTGCCCAACGAAGAAATTTATTTTAGCATGTGGCAAGTGTCTCATCATCATCATTCAACCTCTTTGTCTCAACTATATAAATACGGGATAGATAAGTAGACTGCATTGGATCACAGAATTCTGAATTTTACACCTACACTAATTTCAAATTTCAAATACTTATTCCACCTAAACACCAATACCAGCTTTTGTATTAGTATTAATTCCGAATTCATATTTACTCCAACTGTTCAGTGGAGATAAGATTTATAGGGAGTGAACTGAACAGTAAAAACCCCTAAAAATAAAAATAAAGGGTATCCCAGTGCATGAGGCTTTCACCAATGAGTATGAGAAGGCACCGACGTGTGCAGTGGTGGACTGTGGACATTAGACCTCAGGGCCCCCAACACATGACAGGTCTAGAGAGTTTTCTTATTTAATTGATGGTTGGGTATAGCTGTATCGGCCCGCCATTTGATTTGAAAAAATCAGTCTTACAGGGTCAAAGAAAATAAATGTCTGGTAGTAATTACTTACAATTCCATTTTCATAAAACAGCTTAATTTCGCGTTTGAAAATTTTATGCAAAATATTCTTTGAATAGATTAGGGAATTGGAATTCAATGGCTTCTGGAATGTATTATTTTCTTTAGAAACGAAACATATTAGTCAGACATTGGAATTCAATACCTTCTGGAGCTTCACATGCATCCCCAATCCAGTTATGTTGATTTCTTAATGATTCACATAGGATTGAAGAAAAGAACAAGAACAAGAACAAAGGGTCTTACTGTCTTAGGCTACCTTGAATAAATCATGTTTAATTGTTGCAAAGTTGAAACGAAAAGTATTTAGAAGAGTGGCATATATATTGACTTTTATTGGATAAATTGCACTAAGAAAAAGAGAAAATTGTGTCATTCTACTTTAGAGTTGTTTCTTTATCTGCACATTTGGTATCCTTCCTCAGAGAAGCTTAAAATTTACCAAAAAAAAAGAAATAGCCCAAAATTTTACCAAAATAAAAGTTCACTTTTTTTTATAAACCCTACACTTTCTGACAAAGAAAAACAAACAAATGGGCCCAAAGTGCATCCCACAACAGTAAAAGTGCAGGATGTGACAAGGAAAGATTTTCAAAGGAGAGAGAGAGAGAGGGGCAATATTAGAAGAAAAACAAAAGATGAATTTTTTCAGAAGCCCAGAGAAAAAGACGAATTCAAATCGTCTACAGTTTTATTCGCAAAATATCAAAATATACCATGTGACTATGTGAGTCAAGTACATGTGCCCTCCGACATGGCTTACCGAAATTGGGTGAATAGAAGATTCAAATTGGGGGTTCGACTATAATACCGAAAAAAATTACAACCAATCACAGGTATCATAAAATAGGTGACTAATGACAATCAATCAACCGGATTCGGTATGGATTGGATAATAAATAAGAGGCCTGAAATAATAAACTGCTTTTTAGTAGGGAATTCCAAATCTCCAATGCCTACTTGTGGGGTTCAAAATTTCAAATCGTTCGATCAAGCCATCTTAGTCAACCGTTAATACAGGCCCCTACGTGAAGATGTTGCAGTCCTATAATTAGGTATGGGAATGGGGCAGGTTTGGAGAGGGTTATAAAAACGTGTTCAGATCTCTTACCTACAACTCTACAAGAATTCTATTTATACATCACTACAATCACACATTGAGAATATTTAATGTATTTACATGTTATCATTCATGGGAAGATGTACCTAATGTCTAGTTATAATGCTTTTGGCCAGGAGATCTGGATTGTATCAAAACTCAGACCCTTCTTGACAAATAAAAGTGAAAAACCCTCTTAAACCTATTCTCCCCCCCCCCCCCCCTCATTTGAGGATGAAACAAGTTGGATCCAAAACCCTCATCTAATTTTTTGTTATATATAATCAATAAACAAGAAAATAATATTAATAAATCTCGAAATTTATAATTATTTAATTGAAACATATAAAAAACACATAAATTAGTAAATTATCCTTTTGAGATCTGAAACATATTAAATTCAATTCATAATATGCAGGTTTATATGCCTTAAAACAATAATTTAATTAATTATAAATTTCAGGAACATTTTAGCAAATTCTATGCATGGACGAGGGAGGCTCGAAATTTCTTCTAATCTCAAATTGATGTCCTTTGCTCCAAGGCTAATAAAGTCGATCGTTCTAGAATTGAAGTGACCCTCATAGGCTACCTAGGTTATTTCACTAATTATTTGAGTAAATCAGTGTTACAATATTAAAATAAAGCAATTAAACAGTCATTCTGTTAACTGTTGAGTGACTGGTGAAATAAAATATAAGCTAAAAATGGCGGTTCTTGACTGATATTGTCAACATCATACTTTTACCCGGTCCCACCAAGAACCACCAAATGAATCTGTGATTATGATTGATACCCTGAAAACAATTACCCGTTCATCAAAGCCCTAAGAATCTTCAAAGACCCCTAAACCCCTGTAATTCCGTGCACCACAATGTGTCATTGTGTTGTGAGACATAAAATGGAAATTAACAGATTTCCAAGCACCCAAGTGACTCCAAAATCACGAAGGTTGTGTTTGATTTGAATGAAAAAGGAAAAAGGTAAAAGAAAAAGGATGATAAGGATAAGAAAATACATACGAGGTTTCTACAATACATATTTTTTCAAACCAAATACAGCATAAATGTAGTCCCTACTTTTTCTAATCGAAAGTATTGACAACCAAGAGAAAAAAACCCACAATCCCTAGGTTATTATCTAAAAGAGCATGGTTATGCCACAAAATCACTTAGGCTATGTTTGGTTCGAAGGAAAAGGTAGGGAAAGGAAAGAAAAGGTATCAAAACCTATACAAGGTTTTGTAAAGGTTTCTTTGCATTTCCTTTCCTTTCCCTAGCTACTTTTTCCTTCAAACCAAACATAGAGCTTTAGGGACGTTCGTTTTTTGATAAATAAGGTAGGTAAGGGTAAGTTGGTGGGTTCCATAAAAAAGAAATAAACTTAGGTTTGTTTTTCCATATTAGTGAGCCAAACAAAAATGAATGATTTCCAAGTGACTCATTTACATGAGTAAGCTATACCCTCCTAAGACTTGGGTAGTAACTTTCATGTTGGTGTAGAAAAATGCTAAAGCATGATTGGAACAACATTATCCCTTCAATAATAATTGCTTTATGGATAAAATGGTCATTATATGATTTTACTTGAAAGATAAAAGCACATTAGTAAGTGACTTATCTAAGTAAATATTTCCTAGAAAACACTTTCTTCGCAAGTGTTGTTGGTACTTGGCCTTGGGTTTTATCTAATTCAAATTAATGCTATCTTTTTTTTGCCTTCTGCCTTTTTCTATTTTGTCTACTTTTGGGTGAATTAAGTCTCACATGCACTAAGAAGAGCATTCCTCTTGGGTTTGTCTTATATCTTGTGCTTTTGGGTTGTGTCTTTGAGACATGTAAAGAGAGTGTAGTTGGATCGTCACACACACACGTGTTGGGACAGGCTAACACACATGCCCGCCACACCTCGTCATGTCATTTCACCCACATAAGTCGAAGGCCCTTGCTCTACTTTTATTTATTTGCTTTTTATTTGTTTCAGGTTTTTACATTTTAACTAAGTCCGTTTTCCTAATGTTTCTTTTGCAACTACCCTGCTCTTTTAATCATGGGAGACGTTTCTGTCCTAGCATACTTAATGGCCAAGGCATCTGTGTTTTTAGCTCACTAAACTTTGGTTTTTCTCCTGTGTGATTTTTGTGTTCTCTCACTCTGTGTTTCTCCTCTCATTGATTGAATCGTGTTGGACTAACAAACTGGTTCGCTGCTTTGGACTGTGAGTGCATGCAGTGCCAAGGTTGAGATTTGTTATATCCTAGAGACCGACTACCAAAAACCTTATACACCAATGAGAATACTCCAAGAGGCAGCGAAATCGGTTTTAAGGAGAGTGGACACTTGCTGTGACTCAGCTGTACAGATAAGTTTCTTAACAATTACTACATATATTTTCCTGTAGTTCAACTTTGGTTGTTAGGTTTCTGGTTTGATATCTATTACAACCATATTGCTTCATGTTTTTCCAACAATCTTAGAAACGGTTTTAATGGTTTTGACGAACCCCCAACTTGATTTGTCAAAGTTGGAACATTTTGATGGAAAGAACTATCGTAGGTGGTCTGGAACAATTACAATTTTCCTTGAGAACCATAATCTGGCTTATGCTTTATCTGAATTTGCTGAATCGAATCAAAACGTGAACATGCTAGGACTATTGTTAATTAGATATTCAAAAAGGATGTTGTTTATGTTAGGGTCCAGATTCTAAATTCTTTGTTTCATAAATGCTGAACTTACAAAACCTCAAGGGAAACATGGACTGCTTTGAAAAAGAAATACACCACTAAGGATGTAGGCGTGAAGTAGTACACTATTGCAAATTTTCTGGACTTTAAAATGGTCATGACAAATCCGTGATGGATCAAGTGCATGATTATCAAATAATCGTGCATGAAGTTTTAGTAGAAAGAATGCATATTGATGAGTCATTCAAATTGCTGCTAGGGGTGACTTCTCACCAACTATTCAAACTTAGCTTGTGAAAAGCTCGATTTGACTCAGTTTAAACCGAGCTTTGATTCGAGCTCAAGCCTGATATATAGGCTCATTTGCTAATACATACATAAATATACATATACATATAAATATATAAATATATATAGTAAATAATTTTTATTATATATAATAATATTTTATGTAAAATACAAACATTTTTATATGTAAAATAAAAAATATATTTTTATATGTATGATTTTCATTTTTTTAGAAAAACACTTGGCCCTCAATCGAGCTCAAGCTGAGCCAAGCTCGAACTTTTGAGCTTTGAATCGAGCCAAGCTCGAGTCAAGCTCGAACTCAATCTCGAGCTCAAGCCTAGCACAATTTCAACGAGCCAAGCTCGAATAGTCAAGTATTTAGTTCAGCTCGACTCAAATCCACCCCTAACTACTGCATTGATTAAAAAGTTACCACTATCCTACAAGAATTCATTGAAACATAAATGAAAGGAGCTTTCCTTGAATGCTACAAGAATTAATTGAAACATAAAATTACCACTGTCCTAGCAAGCCTGATTAAGAATGAGGTGATTGCCACAATGGTCTTGAAAGTTAATCTGGTAGTAGATGCATGTGAGTGGGTGGTGGACATGGGGCCAACCAAGAACATATGCTAGAACAAAGCCTTTTCTCCACTTATGAATGTGTGAAAGAGGGAGAAGTTTGTAGGCAACTCCAACACTTCCCCTATTGCTAAAAGGGGAAAAGTGATGTTGAAATTGATGTCTAGGAAGAGGCTTTAGCTGAATGATGTCCTACATGTCCTAGATTTTAGGAGGAATTTAATTTCTGGTTCTTTGCTTAATAAAGTTGGTGTTAAACTTGTATTTGAGTCTGATAAGTTAATTTTATCCCACAATGGGGAATTTGTTGGGAAGGGGTACAACTATAATGAGTTATTTATTTTGAATGTTGTTACTGAATCAATGAAAGTTAGTAGTTCTGATTAATATTGTTGAGTCTATTGATCTATGGCATGGTAGATTAGGACATGTGATTGTTGTTTCTATTAAAAGAATGGAAAAACATGGATTAATATCCAATTTAATAAATATTGCTTTTAAAACAACAGCCTTGTATACACCTGAGCAAAACGGAATAGCTAAAAGGAAAAAATTGAACACTTAAGGAAATGTTAAATGCAATGTTAATAAATTCATTATTACCTTCCAAGGTGTGGAGGGAAACTATTTTGTCTGCTTGTCATATATTAAATAGAATTCAATCTAAAAATTCAAAGAAAACCCCTTATGAATTATGAAAGGGACATGCACCTAATCTGAAATATTTGAAAATGTGGAGGTGTCTAAATAAAATGGGTCTTCCTGAACTCAAAAAGAGGAAATTATGACCAAAAACTAGTGATTGTGTATTTATTAGGTATGCTGAAAATAGTGCAACATATAGGTTCTTAGTTTTAAATATGGAAAATAATTTATTAGAGCCAAACATTATAGTTGAATCAAGAGATGGAGAATTTTTTGAGAATGTTTTTTCCATTGAAACAAAAGAAATATAGAAAGAATAAGAGAAGTCGGCTAAACTAGTGAGCAAATTAGTAAGATAAATGAGAAAAGTGATAAACAAAAACTTAGAAGTAGTAAGAGACTCAGGGAAAAAAAAATTTAGGAGATGACTTTGTCACTTATTGGGTGGAGAATGATCCTAAAACATATCAAGAGGCTATAATATTTGTAAATTCATCCTTTTGGAGAGAGACCATTGATAGTGAGCTAGAGTCAATTATGGATAATCATACTTGGGAATTGGTAGACATACCTCCGAGAACTAAAATCATTGGTTGTAAGTGAGTGTTTAGAAAAAAACTAAAACCCAATGGAACATAGATAAGTTCAAGGCAAGGCCGGTAGCAAAAGGGTACAAACAAAAAGAGGGTAAAAATTATTTTGACACCTACTCTCCAGTAACATAATTAACAACCATTAAGTTCCTAATGGCCATAGCATCTATATATAAATTAATTATACATCAAATTGATGTAAAAACTACCTTCCTTAACAGGATTTACAAGAAGAAATATATATTGATCAACTTGAGGAATTTAGAGCTCCATGACAAGAACATAAAATCTGCAAACTAGCTAAATCATTAGACTTAAACAAGCTCCTAAATAGTGGAACAAAAAATTAAACAATGTTCTAGTAAATAATGGATTTGCAATAAATGAAAGATATGGGAGAAGCAGATGTAATCCTAGGAATAAAAATTAATAAAAATCCTAATGGCTTAGCATTAACACAATCTCATTATATTGTAAGAATGTTAGAGAAAATTTAATTAATCTAAATGTGTGCCGGTAAGAATACCTTATGATTGTAGTGCTAAATGAAAGAAAAATAATGGTGATGTTGTTTCTTAACATGAGTATGCTAGAATCATAGGTAGTTTAATATTTTTAATGAACTGTACATGTACGGATATTGTGTTTGTTGTTGGAAAACTATGTAGATATACGCATAATCCTAGACATGAACATTAGAATGCATTAATTGGAGTTTTAAGGTACCTGAGAGGTATTATTGACATTGGACTGCATTTGAATTGATATCCAAGTGTATTAGGTTATTGTGATGCAAACTGAATCTCAGATTCAGAAGAGACCAAATCCAGTAGTAAGTATATATTTGCCTTAGGTGGTGTAGCCATTTCATGGAATTCCACCAAACAGACTTGTATTGCAAGGTCAACAATGGAATCTGAGTTTATTGCCTTAGAACAAGCTGGTGTGGTGGCCCAATGGCTTCGTAATTTATTGACTGACTTACCTATGTAGACAAAACCAATCTCGTTTGTTTCCTTGCATTATGACAGTCAAGCGGCAATTGCTAGAAACCAAAACAATAGCTACAATGGAAAGAATTGGCATGTTTGACTAAGACATAACATAGTAAAAAGGTTAATAAGTGATGGTGTTATTAAAATAAAATCTAGTAGATCCTCTGACTAAAGGACTGACTAGAAAGTTAGTCTTGGATGCATCGAGGGGGATGGGTTTAAAGCCTATAAATTAAACAAGCAGTGGTGGCAACCCAACCTCTATTATTGGAGATCCCATGAAAGAGGTTTAATGGGTAATAACAAATCATTGTAAGTTTGGTAGAGCAGTATCATAACAAGTTGAGAGTGCTCATCCCTATGGTGTAGATGGTGGTAACTCCAATGTAAGGAGGTTGACTAATTTACTCTTAATGAATTCATAGCCCTTATGGATGGTGTGGATAATTGTTGTGCATAATTGATGAATTCACATATTAAGAGTGTAGAGATGGGGCCGCCTCCTATGAGAACAAGGGTCTTGTTGTGTAGAGATCTCATGAAAATCTAGGTATGGGTCGTTGGATGAAACGTAAACCAAGAGAACCAATTGTCATAGAGAGTAAGACATGCATTGTAAATGCATCTACATTATACTCAAGGAATTCAGTTCACAGCTTAGTTTCACCAAATTTTAGTATCACATACCGTATAAGCACTAAATGCCGATTCAAGTCTACAAGACATCACCACTAATTCGTTTTGCTTCTTGAAGTGTGCCTAATTCGTATTGTATTAATTTGATTCATGTGGAGAATTGTTGGTACTTTGTCTTGGTTTTTGTGTGATTCAAATTAATGTTATCTGCTTTTTGTCTATTCTCTTTTCGGTTTTGTCTTTTTTTTGGAGTGGCTTGAGTCCCACATGGACTAAGAAAAGCATTCCTCTTGGGTTTATCTTACATCTTGTGCTTTTGAGTTGTGTATTTGAAACATGTGGAAAGAGTGTGCTTAGACCATCACACGCACACACACATCAAGCTGGTCTGAGTAAAGCAAGGCTAACACATGCACGAGGCCACCCACAACATTGTGCTGTGCTGTGCTGTTCTGTGCTATGTAGGTCCAGGGCCCTTGCCTTTATTTTTTTATTTTTTTAAGGCTTTAACATTTTAACTAAGAGTTTGTTTTTGTAATGTGGGAGAACTCCCAAAGTTAATGGGAGACATTTCTGTCCTAACATTACTTAATGGCCAAGACATGTGTTTTTAGTGCACTAAACCTTGTCTCTTCTCCTGTGCGGGTTTTGCATTCTCCAATTCTGTGTTTTTTCTCTCACTGATTGAATCGTATTGGGCACACATAACAAATCAGTTCGCTGATTCAGACTATGAGTGCACATAGCGCCAAGGCTGAGAGATGTTATATTTTGGAGACTGACCGCCGAAAATCTTCTACACCAACGGGCATACTCCAAGAGGTAGCAAAATCGATTTTAAGGAAAGCAGACACTTGCCGCAACTCAAGTATACCCATAAGTCTTTTCATCTATTTCTTATCAGTTAATACATATATTTTCCTGCAATCCAGATTTGGATTTCTATTCTTTCAAAGTTAAATTCATAAGGAGATGTTCCCAACATATGTTAAATTCATAAGGAGATGTTCCCAACATATATCTGGATTTCCATTCTTCCAAAGTGCATGCAAAATTAGATGGAATCTATCAGACAAAACATGCAAATTTTACATCAGAAATGGGTTTAAATTAATCATGGTTTCAAACCACCGCATGCACATATGAACCAGTTGCAAATTTTGCATCTGGTTTTGATTTTAACTGCAAACAAGGGAAGACTACCTTCAAATAATTACTTTCATGGGCAAAACAGAATAAAAACCACCATCTCATTACTTTGGAAAAAGACAACCTTACCCTTCTTTATTTCTAATAAAATTCATCATTTTTAAATCTTTAATCTAATAATGCAGGTGGTTTAATTTCGATAGTGAGAATTGAGAAAACATTTTGAACTAAATCATGTGGATTTCTATGAAGAACCTAACATGGTGGCACATACATGGAAGCGTGTGCTTACATGACAATAGCAAGATAATGTTTAATATTTATAGACAATTATTTGTATTGCATCTTATTTTATCACTCAAAGCAATTATTTAAGAGCCGTAATCCCCTAAGATTCTCAAAGCTACAAAATCCCCTAAAATAAGAAGGAAATGTGGGGAAAGTCCTGTCAAACCTTGATTTTAGCTTTTCACCAAGCAATAAAATCAATGTCACTTTTTTCCATTGCATTAGGACAAATATATGATAGTGCAAATGATTTTATCTTTTGTATTATTTTGTATTTATTTGCATTGTATATATTTTTATTTGTACTCCTACCAAATAGACATGTTTATGGGCCGGGTAGCCCGATGGCCCGGCCTGCACCCTAGTCGGGCTTGGTCATGTAATTAGGCCTGCGGGCCTGAGCTCGGGCTTAACACAGTAACCCCGACTGTGTTACGGGCCAGGCTCGGGATTTGTCAAAAAATCTCAGCCCGAGGCCAGTTTGGCCCGATGCAGCATTATATATTTTATAAAATACATAATATGTATTTTATATATTATATAAAATATATAAATAATATAATATTTATTGAAATATATATATTTATAATTTAATATATACATTTTTTATTTTTTCTTTACAATTTCTCTCTCACTCTCTCTCTCTATTCAGCCATTTCAGCAATAGTAACACATGTGCTAAATTTCGGGCTCGGGCCCCGGCCCGGGCTTCGGGCTTTTTATGAGGGTCAGGCTCGGGCCCAAGTTGTAGGCCCAATGGTCGGGCTGGGCTCGGGCTCGGGCCTTAGAAAAATCTGTTAATACAGAGTGAAAGCCCGGCCCGAGCTCGACCCGGCCCGGCCCGGCCCATGAACATGTCTACTGCCAAACTAAAGGTCTGCTTGTTTTGTAGGAATAGGGGTCTGGAATCGGAATCAGAATGGGCTATTCGATTCCAACTATTTGGTTGGGCGGAATCAGAATCCCATTCCCAATCCTGCTGGAATGACATTCCCCCATTTGAGGAAATAGCCATTCCCTGCACCTCCCTTGAGAATGAAATCCCATTCATGCTGATTTTAATTCTCATTCTCATTCCTATTTGAATTAAACAGACTATGAAAATAGACCATTCCGATTTCAATTCCGGAGGATTTCAATTCCAATTCCAACTATAGATCAAACGGACCCTAAGCCTTAGGTTTTACTTTATTTTGATTGTTTGCAATGGAGAAGTAAAATAAAAGCTGAAACAAAATACAGTGAATCTAAAAGAAAAATCGAACCAAAATTTGTCCAATTTTCATTCCTATCTTGATAAATATGGTTCAATACCTTTTTTTTATATGATTCAAAATTTCAAATTCAATACCTAAAAGTTGAAAAATGACAAACAATAAATAAAACAATTTGTACTCTTTTCATTTAGCCGTAGATTCATACACCACATGGTTAGGGGGAGGGGGTGTTATTAGGACGGCGATTGTCTACCCCACGTTGTGTAGTCCCATGATACCGAAAATAAAAAAGAGAAAAGAAATCCATGCGTCATACATCACATGCAGTGGTATCTAGTATTCTAGCTGTTGTCATGTACCATGCATAAGGACATACACATGCAAAGAAATTCATGCGGCATACATCACATGCGGTGGTATCTAGTATTCTAGCTGTTGTCATATTCCATGCATATATAAGGACATACACATTCTCGCATATATAGATGAATGAAACCAAATTTTACCTCATTCAAATTACTAAAACCTTACATGAGCTACAAGAACCAACTAAAAAATGTTAGCAAGCTATGGATTGGACATAAGGGTGTATTATATTTTATAAGAATTTAGAATTTTATTTTAATGAAACTAAAATATAAAATGTGTCTTTTTAATCATAATCATCTTATTCAATGTTTATGAAATTTACTCTTAGATATAAATATAATAAAATTTACAAAAAAACAATCTATATATTATTAACCATATATATAAATGATTTGAATTTGAATCAACTTAGAACAACGAGAATCGGTTGTAAGCTAATAGAGAGAAGGATGGGCTTAAAATTTTGGAAATAAAGATGAAGATGATACCAAAAAAGAACAAGGAATGGGAGGACAGCCTCTTTATTTATAGGAATAAAGGGAAAAACTATGTGCATGAAGCCAAAATTTCAGAATATTTTTCAACTCAGGTAATGTTTGGGGATAGATCCCATCAGTTTCTCGCCCGGGACACGTGTCTTTTAAGATAATAAAGTTGAAACTCCTCAAGAAGTGACACATGTCAGTATGACACTTAGATATAGCCAATCATAGTTTCCCTTGGATATCGATCCACCCTCCACAAGACCTTCACCATATTCTTATTCTAGCTTTGTAACATTGTTTACATTCAGCATTTGACTTACCTCACAACACATATATGTTTTGGTTATGAGTGCCTCACGGAGCCGACTAAGTGCAGTTTTGTGATGCGAATTAGACCTGTTTATGGGCCCGGTCGGGTCAGGCTTTCAATTGTATTAATAGATTTTTCTAAGGCTCGAGCCTGAGTCTGGCCTGACCATCGGGCCTACAACTTGGTCCTGAGCCTGGCCCTCATAAAAAGCCTGAAGCCGGGGGCCTAGGCCCAAACCTGAAGTCTAGCATATGCCGTTGTTATTGCTGAAGCGACTGAATAGAGAGAGAGAGAGAAAGAGAGAGAGAAATTATAAAGAAAAAAATGTATATATTAAATTATTAATATATATATTCTAATAAATATTATATATTTTATATTATATAAAATATATATTATATGTTTTATAAAATATATAATGCTGAGTCAGCTCGGGCCGGGCTTTGTTTGACAATTCCCGAGCCCGGCTTGAAACACATTTGGGCTTGATGTTTTGGGCCCGAGGTTAGGCCCACGTGCTTAATTAATATGGCCTTGCGACTTTGAGATACCATGATTTCACGAGGCTATTAGCAAGGTGATAACTTAATTTGGCAAGATGACTTGTAGGGGTGGCGATGAGCCAAGCTTCTCATGAGCTATTCGAAATCAGATCAATTTAAACCGAGCTTCAAGCCAAACTCGAGCCTAATATATAGGCTCGTTTGCTAATTGAGTTGAATTCGAGTTCGATGAACCTCGATTCAAGAGATTTACAAGCCTAATCGAGTCTAATATAGTAAAATTTTTTATTATATACATACATGCATACACACATACATACATATACATATAAATATATATAATAAGTATTTTTTATTATATATAATAATATTTTTATTTTTTATTTTTAATAGTAAATAATTCTTATAATCTTATTTCTTTGTATGTAAAACATAAACATTTTTATATGTATATTTTTATTTTTTATATGTATAATAATAAAAAATTATAAGTCTTAATTTTTTATTTGTAAAATAAAAAAATATTTTTATATGTATAATTTTTATTTTTTAGAAAAAAAAAATATTTGGCTTACAATCGACCTCAAATCCAGCCAAATTCGAACTTACAAGCTTTGAACCGAGTCGATCTCGAACTCGAACCCGATCCTAACACAATTTCAGCAAACCGAGCTCGTATAATCAAATACTTGACTTAGCTAAATTAGAATCCACCCCTAGTGACTTATAATGTTAAAATGAGATGGCATGACGAGGCTGAGATACCATGACCTCGCAATAAGCAACTTCTAAGGTAAAAAGGGGTGACTTCATAAGGTGACCCGCAAGGTGGCCTCGAAGGGGGACCCGTAACGTGTGCTTGAACATGGCTTTGCAAGGCCAAATTAATTCAGTTTGGTGATACTCTGTTGCTCAATATGCTACGAGGCATTCATTCCGTCATCTATTCTTTATTCTAGGCTTTTTCATGCATATCAAAGAGGTTTTAATTTCTTACCCTTAAATATATATTCATTGTCTTACACAGGCCTCAACCCAATTATTAATTTAGACAAAATCTCAAAACCAATACCCCCCAAGTTAGGAAAGTTAGGCCCTGTTTGGATATACATTTATAAAGTACTTTTGTATTTTTGAAAGTATAAAAGTATGAAAAACATGACATAGTGTTTGTATTATGTATTTTATATTTTTTGCTTTCATACTTTCATACTTTTGAAAGTATAAAGTACTTTGTGCTTTTGGCGAAATTATACTTTTGTTTTCATGTGAACATGTGACTACCTTTTGATAAAACTCTACACCCTACCTCAGCTTGCCGCTGTTAGAGTCAGACTGCCATCACTGGTCTCAGACCCTGAAACCACCGAAAGTATAAATAGACGTACTTTTGCAGAAAAATAGTACTTTTGTTTTGAAAAACATACTTTTCAATTATTTTATCCAAATGGTTTTCAAAGAAAAATTACCAAAGTAAAAGTATTTTATCTACTTTATACTTTGATATTTTTAAAGTACAAAAGTAAAAGTCTATGCAAACAATGCCTTTATTTACCCACCTATGATATCACTTTTCCCTGGTCCCCACATAAATCTAAAAAAAGAACATGGGTTTCTTGGTCAATGGGAATTTCCCATTGACCAACTTTTCCCCCTCTCAAAATCCCAAAACAGAACACCCTCTCTAAGGCCTTGTTCACTTTTTGATAAGTTACTTTCCTCGTTGTTCTTTTATTTCCCATGTAAATAAGGCAATGACCATTTTAGCCATAAAAATTCATTATTAAAAGGGGGGGTATTTTTGTCCCATTCAAGTGCTGGCAACTTAATTTTCCCCTAGGTGAAAAAGTTATTTACCCACCTAGGAGATGGATATCATTTACCCGAGTAAGTGATACCCAAGAAAAAATCTTTCCCTGATTTCCACACAAATTTGAAAAAATAATATAGCTAGATTTCTTAGTCAATGGGAATCAAAATCCCATTGACCAACTTTCCCCTCTCAAAATCCGAAAAGATAATGCCCCCTTAGGGGAAAGTTGGTCAATGAGATTTTGGTTCCCATTGACCAAGAATCTCATGTTCTTTTTTCAAATTAATGTAGGGACCAAAGAAATTTTATTTTCCTAGGTATCATTTACCCGGGGGGAAATTTCCCACCTAGGGAGAAGTTGCCAACACTTGAATGAGACAAAAATGCCAATTTTAATAAATGATTTTTTATGGATAAAATGGCCATTGCCTTATTTATATGAGAAATAAAAGAACATAAATAAATGTACTTATCCAAGTAAATGTTTTCCAAGAAAAACTTACCCAGGTAACTGTATTTACTTGAATAAGTAAAAATCTGTCAATGGCACGAAAAAGAAAATAAAAAAATCTGTACCAATGCCATGAATGCACCTTTAGTTAATCTAATTTAAAATCCAATTCAATGGATAAAATTTGATTCAAACCCAAACCAAATTTTATCTAAGATATATTCAATTTAATCTAATCCATGTGCAGCCCTGTTCATAAAAGCCCCAATTTGACCAATCTGAATTTTTTGCTTCAGTTAGGTTAATATCATGTTCCATTCAATTAATTCCCTAATTGAGAAACGTTCTAAGAAAGTAAAAAGTTGTGATTTTCCACCAATTTTTGCCACAAAAGGCAACACCCTCTGCAAATCTGATGACGCCATCACCACCCCTTTCAACTTTTATCCGTGAAAAAACCCTATTAGCATGAAGTCGAGAAATTTATAATACGGTAGCCTTCGCCGGATCCGGGCGACCCAAATTCTATGATGCAATTGACTGTCCTCTTTAATTTCCCATCCCTAAGGACTGAACGTCTGCAACTTTTTAACTGCACAGATGATTGAACAAGGACCTGCAACTATAAATATCTGCATCATTTGCAAAGCTTTTCATCTTGACCGTCAAAAGAGAGATTTATCACCTGATCTTTAAGCAATTACATCACTTACCACTTGCATGTGTATGTCATCCATGACATCACATAGGAGCATAATCCACTTGTGACTTGTGGATCAGATTAGATTAGAATGATTACCCTTAAATTGATGTCCAAAGGGAATAACCCACTACCTTTTGTCTGTATTAATGCCCAAGTGGGTCCACTTACCGGGTCAATTTGCATGTGCCAATTCCTAACTTGACCCGCCAAAATTATTGAACTGTTTTCCCTTGTTAAAAGTCGGATATAAATTGACAAGTTCGGGTTTTTTCCTTGTTGTCTCACTATGTATTCGGGAGACAAGTTCGGGTTTGGAGATGTGCAACTAAACTAATCAAACTTCTCCGATAAATCTGGAATTGCTATTTTGAAAAGGAGTCATTTTTGAAGCAACCCAACACGATCCGACAGCCCATTAGCCCATTTGTCTACCAGAAACAGCGCATTTGTCACCAGTCCACAGCTTCTATCCCTCTCTCTCTCCGCACACCACTCAAAAAGAAAAGGGACTACATGAATAGAATATGGATCCACCCCTATCCAATTCGAATCAAAATATTGATGAATAAAATATGGGTTTAAATATTATCTGATTCAATCCAATCCATTTGAAGAGCACCGGGTTCTATCACAATCTTGTTATTGTATCGATAATGGTGTATGATGTGGCTGTCTCTAAACAGCGGATGTTTGAGAAGAGATCACATCTCCGCCCCACTGGATATCTCGGCTGTGTATTGTGAGCATCTTCTATGATGACATTATTAAGACTGATATTATCATTAGAGGATGTTTTCAATACACCGTGGGAATATGCTGTGGGGCGTTGTGGGCGGAGATGTGAACTCGTTCCAGAAATATGTAGTGAAGAGAGGATAATGCATAACATTTGATAGAATTGATATTTTCAACACAGAGATTGAAAAATAATACCCTGTGGATGCATAAAAGAAGGTATAATGGAAGAAGTCAATTTTTCATCACTAAATCATCATATTGAGTAATCAGTAGATAAAACAACTAAACGCCCACTAAACTTTTAATAACGTGTACAATGAGTCATATTACCCATAATTTTCTTGGCTAAGATTGTTAATTTTCTTCAATTATTCCAGCTTCAACTTGGAAGAAGACATTGGATAAGAAAGTCTGACTTGTTGGAGAGAGAGAGAGAGGGAGATGAGTTGGACTTCGGGTCTAACCAAATCTGTTTATTCAACCCATTTCATGCCAAATTTGGATTTGTTCCTTATACCAACCTCACAGCATAGTGTGGCTATACGGGAATATTTCCTATATTTGTATGTTGTTATTTATGGGAAGATGTTTTCAATGCATGGCTGGGATGTACTGTGAGATTGGTCTGAGGAGTGCTCGATGAGGAACAGATTTGCTGGAATCTTTCATGGCGATAGGATTCCCTGAAAGCAAAATGAGATGAGTTTTTGCTTGAAGGAGATCTGAGCTACCTTTTTTCATGCCCTAACACCAAATATTACCTATTCAAAACACATCCATCAGGAACAAAATGAGATGAGTTGTCAGTTTTCATTCCTTAATAAGAGGTGCATGGATCAAAAAAAAAGAAAAGGATTAATTCTAAAAACAAGCCAACTAAAGGTACAAAAATATAATCTGATGTTTGCATTTATATGGTTGAGTAGAAAGCACCATTTTTCTTTTTATTATTATTTTTTTTAATTTTCTCTCCTTTTTGTCATCTTTTGAAATGGGAGGATATATAAAATGTATAAGTGAAAATGCTTCCTCAAGTTCTTTTATTTATACAAAATTGCAAACCAAGCATTCAAATAGTGAGCTTCTAATCTTATTTGATTGTGTTTTTGTTAAGAGAGAATTCATTCATGTTGTAGCTATGAGAGAAAAGTTAGTAGTTAATAGTTTTTAGAAAATATGAACAATGGACCAAGAAATCACGCTGGTTTCTCAAAATCACATAAGATCATAGGAGTTTGTTATATTTTATTTTATTTTATTTTACATAATGTAAATAAAAAGGAAACTTGCTGTAGGCATAGCTATTGGGCTTGGATGGGGCATAGATAACCCAGCCCAATCCAACATATCTGAGTTCAAGGCTTGAAGTTGAAGCCGAAGCCGAAGCCTTAAATTTTCAAATGTACGCCTGATGCTAAAGCATATTTTCTGACTGTAAGTTTGGCTCAATCAGATTGTTTAGAATGTATTATCCTAGGTATTTTGCTTTTGGGTGGAACCTCTCTCTCTCTGGCAGTTATTTTTATTTTGACTTAATCAGTTGATTCTTTGATTCTTAGGCTGTGTTTGGTTTGATATAAAATAAGAGAGACTGACCGAACCAATGCTCGGTCCTACCATTCAAAGAACCTGACCATCATGCTGACTGCGGACCATACTTAATAAATTTGGTGGATTCATGGTAGTTTATATGTATTCTCTAGAATCCCTACATAATTATAAACTTCTTTTAACTATAATATCAACGCCAATTTATTATATTAGAACTTTGTATACCACCGAAGTTTTCAATTATTCTGCCTCAACAAATAATGTCTCCGCTGCTGGACTTAGTGATTGATTGATGGTTTCTGGTACAAGGTGCAATATTAAATCAACGACTATAACTCAAAAAATGACAAAACTGAGGTGGGCAAACTTATGATGCCGAAAATATCCCATGAATTTTGATGCGAATACCACCTGATTGGTTATCATTTTTATGTACCAGTTGATCGGTTGAATGTTTTTCCAGTGTCATGATTGAACCCTAGAGGTTTTTTATATCAACAAGTGAAAATAAAATGAAGATTTTGTATAATATTTGAATATTATTGTTATAAAAATATAGTTTGGTAAAATTTTACAAAGATTGTTGTGTTATTCACGGCCCATGTCATTATCAGCTTTAAATCAAAATTAAAAAATAATATATTTCCAAAGCATCCATAGACCCTGCATGATTGGTAAAATTTCCAGTATCAATGTTTAAATTTAGGTTTTCCATGTAATACAAATTATTTGTTGATTCAACCTAAAGATGCCTAAAAAATTAAGGTTAATCTTAAATCGGGTTTCTGCACAAAGATGGATTTCACATAGGAGACCATCTACACCAAAAATGGGCATTGTCAGTTTCATTTTCTACAATCTTCTGTTTATGCTGCGTTTGGTTTGAAAGAAAAGGCAGAAAAGGGAAAGGATGGGTTTCACATAGAAGACCTCCTAGACCAAAAATGGGCATGGTCAGTTTCATTTTTTACCATCTTATGTTTATATATGCTGTGTTTGGTTTGTAAGAAAAGGCAGAAAAAAGAAAGGGTTTCACATATATATGCCTAAGTGTTGACTAAAAACGTTTTGGGAAACTCCCTGCTGTAAACAAAAAGGAAATAGTCGATATCATCTGATCATTCTGATTTTCATAGTTGATCAGGATCTTCTAAATGTGTAAATAAACATCTCTTCATAACGCACATTCACACTATTTATCCAATTGCAACATCGCCAGGAATATTATTTCAGTGGCACTCACCAAAGCTGTATTTCTACTTGAAACGCCCACTATACCAAACAGCCCATAGGGTTAAGTTGAGTAAAACCTTAAGATGTTTGCTTAAATTAGTTAGCGTATTGTCTGGATATGACATACCATTTGAGCGGTCTTTTTCAAAAGTACTTTGATATAGTTGGAAACATTTAACAATGAAGTGAGAAAGAAAAAAAAAAAATAGAGCATATTACTATATCAAAATTAAGAAAAGATAACAAATTTAAGAATTATTATCATCTCTAACTGGTTGTAATAGAGACTTAGAATCTAATCCCACTTTCATCAAGATTGAGGGGTTATGGATTTTGGAAGATGGACTATCCCGTCGTACACATTGCCCCATAAACATACTTACATGAATCCTGTTTCACCATTCTGTTCTATTTAATGTCCCTACAAGGTTAACAATATACTTAATTATCTATATATTGTTTTCCTTATCTAAATTCGTTTATCCTGTCACTTTCAAATATGAACGGCTTCACCTAATACAATCACAGCCCCACTTCATTACTATAGATGTATTTGAGCCACATGGATGTGGGGCCCATTAGCACAACTTATTTCATAAAATATATATTTAACATAAAACAAAATAAAAAACAAGGAACCTCAAGACAAACCAGTACAATGAACATAAATTTTAATCAAAATCAATTAATTCAATCATAAAAAAAAAACAAATTTAGTAAAATACTAATCGGATGTGTTCCCTACCTTCCAGCCTATAACCTAAATCACATTCACCACAGGCCTCCTTCTTTCGCACAAAACGAACAGACAATAGAGGACAAGGAGGAGAAAGGGGAGAAGAGAAGGAAAATAAAGAAAAACAAAAGAAAAGAAAAAAGAGACTCCTTGTTCAATACATTTCAAAAATAGCAGCACGTGAACAAATGTTGCCCTTGACGAATGGCAGAGACTTAAAAAGAGGAGTCAGATGACCGACCCTCGGTATTTAGCGCACGAGTTATCCGTGTTCTATTTATTTTTCTCTTCTGCTTTTTTTTTTTTTTTTCTACATTTGTTTTCTTCTTTTGCTTTCTATGTTTTTTATGTGTGGTTCTGAAATTTTCAGTTTGGGTGGAAAGTAAGAAAGAAAAAAAATACTTAATAATATGCCAGACAAAGCAGAAATCGGAAACAATATAAAAGGACTATCTTTCCTGCCTCCTTCCACTTGTGATTTTTTTTCATCGATCATCGACATAACCATCAATGGAGTCCGAAAGCTCCTTCTCCTTACAGTCCCTCCAGACCTCTTTCTGCTATTTCTTCTTCTCCTTCGCCCTCTCCTTCTCTCTCTTCTCTCTCTTGCTCTTCGTACTGAGACTGAAGCTCTGGTGTAACTGTGACGTCTGTCGTAGTTATCTTACCGCGAGCTGGTCGATTGAATTCGACAATCTCTGCGACTGGTATACTCATCTCCTCAAGAAGTCTCCCAGCAAGACCATCCATGTCCATGTGCTCAGAAACACGATCACAGCCAATCCGGATAACGTCGAGTATATGCTGAAGACGAGGTTTGAAAATTACCCAAAAGGGAAGCCTTTCTCCGTGATCCTGGGTGACCTCTTGGGTCGTGGCATCTTCAACGTCGACGGAGATACATGGAAGTTTCAGCGGAAACTGGCGAGTCTGGAGCTGGGTAGCGTCTCGATAAGATCATTCGCCTTCGAGATAGTCACCACCGAGATCAAGCGTCGGCTTGTCCCGCTCTTATCGTCGGCTGCCGGCGAAGGACGCGTGCTAGATTTACAGGACGTGTTTCGAAGATTCACGTTCGATAACATTTGTCGATTCTCGTTCGGACTAGACCCCGGTTGCCTGGAGCTATCGCTTCCCATCTCGGAGTTCGCAATGGCCTTTGATTTGGCGTCCAGATTATCAGCTCAGCGAGCGTTGTCGCTATCTCCGCTTATCTGGAAGATAAAGCGGATGTTGAATTTGGGGTCGGAGAAAAAGCTGAAGAAGGCTATCCGATTAATCAACGTCCTCGCAAAAGAGGTTATAAGACAGCGGCGTAAGATGGGATTCTCCGCCAGTCAAGACCTTCTCTCTAGGTTCATGGGCACCATCAACGACGACAAGTACCTGAGAGATATCGTAATAAGTTTTCTGTTAGCCGGACGTGACACAGTTGCTTCTGCGTTGACCAGCTTTTTCTGGCTATTGGCAAAGCACCCAGAAGTAGCGGCGACAATCCTCAACGAATCAGACCGAGTCATGGGACCAACTCAGGAACTCGCAAGTTTTGAACAAATCCGAGAGATGCATTATTTGCACTCGGCCGTTTACGAGAGCTTGCGGCTGTACCCACCCGTCCAATTTGACTCCAAATTCTCCCAGGAAGACGACGTACTCCCTGACGGCACGGCGGTGAAGAGAGGAACAAGGGTGACCTATCATCCTTACGCAATGGGCCGGATGGAAGATTTATGGGGTCCAGACTGCCTCGAATTCAAGCCAGAGAGATGGTTGAAGAACGGCGTTTTTTCGCCTGAAAATCCATTCAAATACCCGGTGTTTCAGGCCGGACTCAGGGTCTGTCTCGGCAAGGAAATGTCACTGGTGGAGATTAAAAGCGTGGTACTAGCTGTGGTACGAAGTTTCGAAATCCAAGTAGTGGAAGACAACGATTCGCCGAGGTTCGCTCCGGGACTCACCGCAACCGTGAGCGGTGGTCTCCCCGCCCTGGTTCGTGAAAGAAGGCGGAGCTCGTCCTCATAAATCCCCATTGCCCATGCACGAGACAGTGAACGCATGTTAGTCGGACCCCTGACTGATGACACGAACGACCACCAACCATGTGAGCGACGATAATGAAGAGGTGTGACGATCATTGATCCAACGGCTCACAGTGGATCTCGCATTTTGTTGCATGTCCGTCTCGTGTCAGTGGGGGTGGATTGATATATTTATCGTGGTGTACAGAAAAGATGGGCAACAGTACTTTTATATTGTCTGTTAGGAGTTTGAGAAAGAACATGAATCTAGAATTTGTACTTTCCCACTTCTCCAACAGTCCTCCTTCAATGTTATTATGGCTTTTTCTTCTGGTTTTTCCCTCTAACCTGGCTCCATCTCTGAGACGACGACTGTGGAAGAAAACTCTGGGCCATCTATCTCTCGCTCTCTGTTTCTCTTTTTAATTTTTAGTTTTTTTACTCTCTGCAAGTAATTAGATGGTTAATGGCCGGACCCCCAGAGCACAGAGGTCATTGGCCTGATCACCCAGACTTTGTATTTAATTAATTAGCTAGCTTTCTTCTTTATCTTGAGCAAGATTCCAATAGAATGTGGTGTTACAGTGTGCTGAAGGATAAATAATCAGAAACTATTTCAATTGAATGGTACCCCAGAAAAGAAATGAGAATCCTGATTCCTGAGTAATAATAAAATATATTTAAACTATTGTATTCAACCTGCGATGATTGAGTAAAGAAAGCAGGAGGCGGTGTCCTTCACTGAGGGACCCGGTCTACTCGCGGTAATCTACTAATCTGTTATGGATTAGTTTATGGGTGGGTATTGGCGCGCTATTGGGTTTATGTTGCAAACAGAGGTTCTGTTTGGCACGGATGCGTTTTAGGAGCATTCTCTTGCATCAATTTGTCACATCAAAAACTGGAAACACTATTCAATCACTTTTTGAAAACCAATGTAATGATTATGTCTTGGATTTTGTGAGAGAGGGGATTCCTGGATCATAAAAACGACATTTTGTGGAATCATCGATGTAATGTTGCGTATTGAAATTTGATACTGTTGAGAGATTTTGTGATATGAGTCAGATGAGGCTCTTATTTTATAATGAAAATATTTTTAAATGAAAGGGGAATTTTTATTGGTTTATAAAGATGGAAACAATTATAGTTGAAATATTCTATCATCACAGGAGATTGAGGATGGGCTCCCCACATATTACCCATCCCACGTTCCATCCGAACTGGATTTTTCACGGGAAATGTTTCCAATATGTGAATTGAGAACATGTCCCTATGTCCCTATGACAAGTTCAAATCGGGAATATCCCGTCTTGAATCTGAGTGTTGCATTTCGAATCTGATTTCTTGCTCACCATTCTCTATTCATTCTATTCATCTTCTTGAATTGCAGTTATGCATCCCCATGTTATACTGTGAGATGTGCAGTTGCAGTGTACTGTAATTAGAGAGTAGGTAGAGAAAGGGCCCGTTTGGCATGTCTTTTTACACGCTCTTTCCACTGTTTACAAATCGAGTAGATCGATTTTCAGTCCATTTTCATTTGGTTCAAGGAAGATCTAGCCATCAAAAGCCAAAGCATCCAAAAGATGTGAGAAATCTATTTTGGGCTGATTTCAATAAGCTTCAAATGAAATTTTTCGTGTCTTTCACATTTTATTCTCGCGTAGAAAAATACATGGAAAGACGTGCATTACATTCCGGATATCTCTGTACTTATACTTTTTTCATGAAAAAATATTCCAAATATAAGGGTGCAAGAGACTGTAGGGTGTGAGAAATCTTGTGTGTGGCAGGATTGAAATTAATAGTGGGTTTGGCTATGATATGAGAAAGAGATGATAGGGGAAAAACTAACATCCGATATAGACTAACTAATAAGCACCCAAAGGAGGTCAGATGGTTGATATCAGTCCAGTTGTATCTCAGACACTGTAAAGTCATATGTTTTTGGTGGTAGTTAATATAGTTATTTTATTCACAAAAGAAAAGGGTAGTTGGGGAACCAATGTAAGACTTGCATTAGTTGAACTGCTGCTAATTAATCAAGTTTCTCTCACATGGGCGACTTGAAACAATTCACATCAGACATTACTCGTAAGCTAACTGAGGGTGCAATTGACTTAAGGTGACTTCTGTTGGGAGAGGCGTCTCCATCAAAGGCACCCATAAACCTACCCTAATCACTCTCACTACCTAATTCTCCAATTTGTATGCATGTCTAACAGTCAAATACGAGTCCCAATCCCAGTCCGAATCTGTTTCTCACGGACCACGCTTCTCGTACCGATCTCACATTATGTATCTTCCACACATAGGGAACGTCTCCTGTGCTTTTATATTATTATTCATGGGAAATGTTTTTAATACACGGTAGAATGTAACTAGTGTGAGGCTGGTATGATAAATGCTGTGAGGAACATATCCTAATTCGTTAAACACATACACACAAAAAGAACTTCATTTGGAGCCCCCGAAATTCCCTCTGATCTGTCAACAATTGATGGTGAAACATTCATGCCATCAACTTAAATTAAGGCACACACACAATAATGTCTTTGGGTTCTTTGGTTTTAAATTTCTCCAAGAATGTGTACTTACACCAACCTGGGGTGAGGGACCATCTTTCTGGGTTTTCTGTAATTTTCCCCATAAGAGTTGAGTTCACCTACTCCACTTAATTAATTTTAAAAAGAGAAAAGGTGGGTCTCCAAAATTGCTATTGAAAGCCTTTGAAATGCTTCCCAAGCCATGGATGTGATCTACAAATTGTTGGATCAAAACAAGTAGGTGTTAAATAGCAGTGTCTCAACTCTTAAGTAGTGTTTGTAAAGCCCATGATTTCAGCCTTATCAAGTAGATATATACATCATCTCCTGCTATTGATGTACAGGCACAAATATCTCATCACAAATTGAAGGATCAAAGTAGGGTCCAAATCATTTTAGAACAATGGTCAAGGTTGTATTCTCTTAACTAACTCTCTACCCACTTGATTTAAGCTGTTCTATGTTGATTAGCATCTGATAGGTGGTTAATTATATGCTTTATAATTGAAACTATTTATGTATTCTTAATTAAGTCTTTACTGTGCAGGTGATACTATGCATATACTATGGTGCAATTAAATTTAAACAAAATATTAAATTGGTGTCCTAGATTTAAGATCTATTGATTTGATTGAAAAGTTGCTTGTGTTACCTAACACTAAATTCTATAATCAATGTATGCTACCTTTTAAACTGGGGGGTCAGGGCCTTTATTTTTTAATAAAAAATTGTTACTATCTTTAATGAGGATGAAAGAATGTACATGTTCTGTTGATCAAGTTGATAGAAAGTTGGTTTCTGATTAATGCCATAATAAATGTTTAAAAATTCAAGAATTCCATGTGGTGTAATGTGTTAGGTAAGAGACTAACACATTAGAAAAGATGAAAGTTTCTGCTTTTTCCAAATAATTAACCACGGTTGTTCATTTGTAATAAGCATCTGCATTCAACTAACTGATAGCCACTAGGATATGTATCAATTCATTGTTTATGAAAAGTTAGAGATAGGAGAATCTAGACACCTTTATGAGTTAAGTGAGTAGAACAGTAGAAATGGATGATTGGCATCCAGTGAAAGGATTTTAACTGGCAATGGTGCATGAACCCAAGAACAGAAGTTAAGTTGGTACTATAATTTGTTCTAGCTAGCTTAATTAATTTCTAGGCCTCCTGTATGTTTTTCCCTTGTATAGCTAGTATTGCATGTGGGTCGTCCACCAAAAGCTTTACATGCACATAGGCACTATGTTCCTAATTCAGCTCTTTTTCTCAATGGATACATCTTTCATTCTCACTGTCATTTCCAACACTCAAGCACTATGTAATCGGTTGTTGCAAATGAACCTAGTTGCTTCACGTCTCTGTCCCAGTCCAGTGCTTTGTCTACGGAGGTTTGTTCTTGTCTTGAAGCCCTTACTAAGTTTTGCTCAGGACCTAACCTCTCAGGATATTGAATTTCAAGCTCTTTGGAGTATTCATATTTTTCACAGTGATTATTGATTACAGAAGCAGTTTTAGACACCTTTCTATTACCTCAGTTTCTTTTGTTCCTGAGACTCAGTTTGGAAGGGATATAAATACAAATATGTATAGTGCAAAACCTTGTATTTTGTATGTATTTGTGTTGTATATATTTGAATCGTACTTTTTCCAAAACTGAGCCTAAATGAAATTGCCTTATAAAAGCCATTACTGAATGTTGGTCCCAGTTATCTGGGTCTTGGGAGGCATATAGACTGGATGCAGTTCTAAACATTGGCTTTTGTTTCGCTTTTTGCATAAAGTGACCACACTCATACTTGAACCCATAATTTCACTTTTAACATTTCACCAAGTAATGACCTATAATAAAATTGCATTAATATGGCTTAATTTCAGGAAAAAGGGTCATACAATAAGAATACTTTAATTTATAGCTTAGCTAGATATTTCTCTTAGTGGGCTTTCTTTATTGGGCTTCAAAAGTAGTTCAATAGTCAGAGCATTAATCCTGGGCTTTGCGTCGGAGCTAGAACAGTGGAATCCATGAGGCCCACCATAATTCCAAAGAAAATTCCCTGACAAATTTAAGTGCGTCGATGAATATATGACATGGTTATACTAAAAGTTGTAAACAAATTAAAATAATTCATGTACCAACCAAGAAAATGATGGGAGAGGATAGGGTGACATTGTATTCGGTCAGGAGCTATATTGTTTCTGTTGGTGCAAGTTGTTAGATTCCTGCTCTTGTATAATGAAGCCACCTGAACTGATCCTATCCAAATGAACACAGTGCCAAAAAGCTGCTCGTCCGGATTTGCAGTCTACCGTCGCAAATGGGCAGATGGTTGTGAATTATGATGATATTATTGTTTTTCGGTAATACTGTTCAACTGAAAATACTTGTCTCCCTGTAGGTTGGAGGACATACGCCCTATCATAGCCACACTTTACACAATAATTTTAGGTCTAGGATCAATGTTTAGAATTTAAAATTCGAACAAGTGCCGATACATACGATGCAGAATTCTGAATTCCAGCCCCCCTTACTATTAGCCCTCTCCCCCCTATAAACCACATCCTGTCCATGAATTTGGCATTAATTCACAGTCAAGATGCATTCTTTCTGTACTTTGGGATTATAAAATTCTGATTTGGGCTGATTGGTCGTTCTCCCTTTAAAATTTAAGGGTTTAAAGTTTAGATTTTAGAAATTAGGGTTAAAGGTTTAGACTTTAGGTTTTTAATATTTGGGGCTTAAAGTTTAGTATTTGGATTTAGATTTAAAATCAAGAGGTGGTCAGACGCTTTTGTCTAACCATTGTGGGAGCCAAGTATTGCCCCTGTTCAACCCCCATCCCACCCAATAAAGAGAAAAAGAAGAAATACATTAGATGTGAGGAAGTGACCAATGTATTGGCGGTGTTGATTGCTTTTGTGTTTGTTTATGGAAAATGCCTCATTAACAAAAAACAATAAGCAAAAACACATTCTTGGATGTATGTTTTCTCAAAATAAAGTGAAAATGTTTTCAGATGAACCCGAAAAATAATTTTTGTTTTTGAAAATTGAAGCCTGGAAGAAGATTTTTTTAGTGATATTTTTAAAATCAAATTGGACAATAAACTAGTCAGGGGTCCAGTTCCTAGGTTGAATGGTCCAATCATTCGAACCGAATGGATGGCCTGTTCTGACAAAAAATAAGAAAAAATAAATAAATAAATAACGGCCAAAACTATTGGATGATTCAAATTATTTGACCGCCTAAATCAGCAGTTTGTTGACCAAATCAACGGTTTTTGGCAAAATTACTGTTCTGGGGTAAAATGGAATCGGCCACCTAACCAGTTCCCAGTTTTTCCGGTCCAACCATCCGGTTTTGAAAACCATGCTTTTGAGTCTCTATATAGCTTCCATACTAAACCACATTGAAATGGTTTTTGGTTTAAGTATAATTAAAATAAGAAATAAGAAAAGCCCGTTAATATTCATTTTATCAGAATCTACATTTTAATAAAATACATTTTTGAAACTTGAAATTCAAGAATATTACTCTCTCTCTCTATCTCTCTCTCAGTTTTGAAAACAATAAAAATCAAGAACATGTTTCCTCACACCAACCTTACATCGTGTCTCAGATGAACATCGAGAACATCTTCTATTCTTTATATTATTATTCATGAAGAGGTGTTTCCAATACATGATGAAATGGGGCTGTGAGGTTGGTGTGAGATGCGGTCTATGAGGAGCAAATCCCGATTCACTTTTTTTCCTTCATGTGAAGGTCACTAATTAGGTACAGTAGAAAATTTTCCCTGTATGACCCAATATTTTTGCCACTAGGAGGGATGATGTAACATATCTAAACTGTGCACCAAGTTGAGGGACCTTTTGGATTTATAACCTGTTAAATCATCCACTCAATATCAGTCCTACTCCACCTTTTGTTAGTATTCTTGACAAGTTACATGGGCCATATAATAAGTTTTAATTAAATCATCCATTCAATATCAGTCCTAACTATCCACCTTTTGTTAGTATTCTTGACAAGTTACATGGACCATATAATAAGTTTTAATTTAATATGTTAATATCAAAATTGCCTAAAATGTACACTTTATAGATTGGGATGACAAGGTTTTCTGTGGTCTAAAGTTCCCAATTGGTAGAACATAACAAGCTGAACTTTTAAAGCCATTTTGAGCACTAAACCAATTAGCCACATGTAATCTTTTGCTAAGGATATGTTTGGTTTGAAGGAAAAGGTAGGAAAGGGAAAGATAAGAAAACACAGATACAAGGGATGTAAAAGTTTCTCTACCTTTCCCTATATTTCCCTTCAAACCAAACATAGCCTAAAACACAGATATAAGGGTTCCACTTGTTAACACGAAAAGACGTAAGAGGCTTCGAGTGATTCCAGGGGTTCCTGCGGGCTCTTGGCTCTTGGCTCTTATTTGTAGGCAATGCCATATCGAGGACTGCATTATGGGCTTCTTTTTAACGGCTTCGCGTGTCAGGCTACGATAAAGGCGGAGCTCATTAAGAGGGAGACCATGTGGTCGAGTGTTACTCTGGCATTAATGAATCCAAGAGTTTGATTTGGCCTAACACCTCCAAAGGGGTTCACCATTAAGGCCAGGGGTGAGATGCGAAAAAAATGTCCCAAGGCCTATGAAGTGGCGAAGTTGCCCTCCAAGTCTACCACATTTTCAGCGTGGACTGGATGGGTAATTTCTGCCATATCAAAAACATACAAGCAACATCCATCATCATGTCATTAAAATTATTTAGGTTGCCTTTGGGTAAAGATCTAGGATTTGATTTTGTGTTATTAAGGCTCAGTTTGGAAGGAGTATAAGTATAAATATGTACAGAATAAATACATATAAAATAGTGCAACATTCAAGGTTTTGCAATTTGTATTTGTACTCCTTTCAAATGGAGCCTAAAGCCCAAAAATAGAAAGCCTAATTTTAGGCTTCATGCTTTGCAGTTTAAAGCCCAAACACTTTGGGTCATTTTTGTTTTGTTTTTAAGTAGTTTTATTTTGGGAAAATTCCTGATTAGTACCCCGTACTTTGTGCCTAATGCTACTTTGGTCCCCGAACTTTAAAATGTGATAATTCAACACTCGAGTTTTCAAAACGTAACAATTCAATACTCGCCATTAATCAGTAATTAACCTACTGTTAAGTGACATTTGAAAAGGACACAAATGCCTTTTGAGTGTCATTTAATTTTCTTTATCAACCATCTAAATATTGACAAAAAATTAACAGTCTCAAATCCTTACTTCTTCCATTTAAGAAAGTTGGGATTACCTTTGAGTGGACCTTATGGTGACTCAGCTTTCTTGAATAGAAGATGCAAGTATTTGGGACCATTAATTTTTTTGTCAATGTTTAGATAGTTGATAAAGAAAATTAAATGACACTCGAAGGGCATTTGTATCTTTTAAAATGTTACTTATCAAATGATTAATAGTTAGTTAATTACAGATACTAGATTGTCACATTTTAAAAGTTTGAATTCTGAATTGTCGCATTTTAAAAGTTTGAATTCTGAATTGTCGCATTTTAAAGTTCAAGAACTAAAATAACACTAAGCCCAAAGTACAAGGTACTAATCAGGAATTTTCCCTTATATTTTTAGACTTTTTATATTTTTAAAGCCCAAAACACTTTGGATATTTTTGTTTCTCGGAGCTGAAAGCTCCAAAGCAATTGCTTATCAAAATGTGGAAAGTTGATTAGTAACAACTTTCAACCTCATGTGCCAAGTTTCAGCCTGCCTGATAGTTTGGTTTTTTTTTCCTGGTTGACAATTAAGGAGACAAGGAAACCACAACCCAAATTTGGGTGGCACCACCGAATATAAAGGTACCTGTGAAAAAAAGAAATTTGGCACCCAAATTTGAGTAACATGGAAAATACCTTTTCACCTGTATGTTTAGAACCCACCGTATGAATTTGCTAGAACAGTCATTTAATGTGCTTCCCTAAACCACCAACGAATTATGCATATACAGTGGGCAAAGTAATTTGGAGTTTGGAGTTCAAAAGAAGTATTTGAGTTCCTCTCTATACCATATATTCATGAAAAATATAAAAATTCATGGCATGGGTGCAAAATAAGTCCAGCCAATTTATAATTTTATATTAAAAGTTAAAACATTGAATAATTTTGTGTTAGCCGTAAAAATCACTATTACGCAGTTTTATATTTATCTATATTAGTAAGTGTGCACTTTTATGATGATGAATTTATGATAGTAAATAATATTTGTTTATATGTTTTCTATTTTTCTTTTGTATTTTTTACACTTTTGTGTATTTTCATTTTTTTTAATTTTTATTATTATTTAATTATGACATCAAGGGTTAAGTTATACATTTGACCCCAAAAGTTGAATTGTTGACTTGCCGTTAAATATGAAAACAAATCCATTTTGGATTAGTTTTAAATTTGTATTTTATTTAAGGCTGATCATTCTTGGCCTGACCCAGAAACCCAGCCCGGCCCAGCCCGCAAGTTTCTAGGCTTGGGCCCAGATTTTTGTGTACAGCTCAGCCCGGGCCCAGGCCCGCATCAAGCCTGAAAAGTATAAAAGTTTTACATTTTATTTTAACATATAAATAAACATTTATGAATTCAAATGTATTAACACATATGTCAACAATTGAGTCAAGTATGAGTTTTGTCCTCCTAAGTAAGGCCTTATATAGGTGAAGGTAAAGCATTCATTCTCATTCCCTAAGGTTGTGTTTGGTCGCAGCAAATTTATTTGCATTAGTACAAATGCATAGGAGTGCAAAATGTAAAAAATGCAAATTCTTGTATAATTTTATTTTGGATTTTACTTATTCTGCATGTTTTAATTTAATTCATTTGTATGCAATCAAACAAAATAAGCTAAAATTTGAAAAAAAAAATACACTCAAATCATTTGCACTGCTATGATTTTGCATCAGTGCAAATTTATTTGCATTGCAACCGAACACAACCTAAGCAATGTGGGACTTGAAAAAACACTCAATAGCTGCACTGATTATTTAGTGTTGTTCCAAGTCCCACATTGCTCAAGAATGAGAATGAAGGCCTTGCCTTCCTTTATAAAAGAATAAATAACCCAAGCCAAACACAACCTTGTTTTTTGTGCCATAAGTCTAAAGCCTAGACAACCTAATTTAACTTTGGCTTGTGTAATTTTTTTGTATCTATTACATTTACATATTACTTAATTTAAAATTATAAATAAATTAAATTTTGTTATTTGATTTCATGGGCTTAAAGTCATTACTTGTTAGGTCAGGAAAGCCGGTAAGCCTTACCTAGGCTTGTGTAGGGCCGGGTTTGGGCTTGCACTCTAACCTCTAGGCCTGGAGTGCGGGCTGGGCCTAGCTTAAAGCCCTTATCATTGGTGCTAAGCCTGGCCCAGCCCATGATCAGCCCAAATTTTGTTTCTATTATCTACAAAAATTATTATTCTTTGTGACACTTATTTTTTAATATTAATATTAATATATGATCAATTAATATAATATTCAATGAAAGAATGAGAGTTAATACTTGAATATAAGACTTAAAAGGGAATTGAATAAGAAGAAATGTAGTATTTTAAATTACATTTTGTGCCCCTACAATTAGAGAGAGACCAAATACAAACATAGGGGAATTCTAGTCAAGAATAAGATTTAATGAATGTTAATGAGAGATAAAACCTTAAATATAAGGGGTTTTACTGTTCAGTCCACCCCAACAAATCTTAGCTCCACTGTATAGTTGGGGTAGGTGCCAGCTTTGAATTACAATTAGAGAGAGACCAAATACAAACATAGGGGAATTCTAGTCAAGAATAAGATTTAATGAATGTTAATGAGAGATAAAACCTTAAATATAAGGGGTTTTACTGTTCAGTCCACCCCAACAAATCTTAGCTCCACTGTATAATTGGGGTAGGTGCCAGCTTTGAATTGATGTCAATACACGGGCGGGTATTGGTGTTATAGGTGGAGTTGTTTGAAATTTTGAAATATTGTAGGTCTGCAATGGAATTTAGAATTCTAAGGTGGAGTGTAGTCTACTTATCCCTAAATATAAAACTTAAATGAGAGGAATTTGAATGAGAAGTAAATGATTATCAAAATTACATTTCTATCCTTACAATGAGAGAGGAACCAGATTCAAAAATTGGGGTATGTAAGTAAAACATAAGTTCCACACTCTATTATACATAGGAGTGTCAATGGATCGGTCTTGGGTCAGATTCCATCCAAACCAAAGTCAAATTGGATGGACCAACAAGACATTGAACCGGACCAATCAAGACTTAATGGTCCAAAATATTTATTGGATTGGATTGGGCATGGTCCACCTATAATGAATTTATGTTGGATTGGGTTAGATTGAGCCAATTTTTGGTCTATTGATATAAGATATATAGGTGTCAATGGACCATCTTTTGGTTGGAACCATTCTAAATTAAAACAAATTTGAACAGATTGGATGGTTCAGATATTGAATTGAACTGGTCTAAAATGGTCCAAAATATTCATTGAATTGGACTGCACCTGGTCCATTTGTAATGGATAAACATTGAACTATATCAGATTGGACCAAACCCAGTCCAATTGACACCCCTAACAAAAGAAAGAGGGAGGCCAATTTCATGGCCCATGCTCTAGCATATTAGGCTCTTATATTTCTGCTCAAGACCACTGTTGGCTAGATTCTCTCCCTGATTTTATTGTTTCTCTTTTGACTACAGACTTAAATGTTCAGAACTCCCTATAACTATGATTTACTATTGAAATCTCCTCTCATTTCTCACATATGATTTTTTATTTTTAAATTATCAAAACTACATCAAGTCACAACAAAAACAACCTCTTATTCTATATACCCTTTGATCCATGAGATACGTGTACCGACCAATAGAGTTTTGCCACGTTATCTTAATTTTTCATTTCAAAGTTATTGGGAGTCTAGACTTAGAGATAACTTTGGCTGTTGGGGACCAACAGCTTATACTGTTGAGAGCGTTTTTAGGGTGGACACTTCTCCTATTCACGCCCATGTCTTTCATTTTGATCAAAATAAAATAGAAGGCAATAACTAATTTATCCACTCTCATGATAATGTGGCATCCCCAGGAACGCTCTCAACAGCATAGGCTGTCGGCCCCCAACAGGCAAAGTTTTTTCCTAGACTTCATGGCAGTTGGACTCCAAAAAAAAAAATTATTTTTATTTCAAAATCTTTCCTTCTTTCTCACTCTTCCTTTCTTTTCTCCTTTCTCCTACTACCACAGCAAGAAAACTGAATTAGAGGCCTTACCTTGAACTATGAAACCAATTATGTGATCCAGAAGCAGAGAGTGAGTGATGATCAAGATGAGGAGGAGGCAAGCTTTCGTCTAGAAAAACGAAAGAAAAGGAAAAAGAAAATGGAGAGTGAGAGACAATCAAACACGCAAAAGCTTGGTGCAAACAAAATCTAGATCCATCAAATTAAAGTTACTAAGGCTGCATTTGGCATTCCTTATTTTAAGAAATTATCTCCTTTTCTGCAATTAAAAATTCAGTGCTCATAGGGGCAAAAGGAGATAAGTCCTTAAAATAAGGAATGCCAAATGCAGCCTAACAAATAAAGGAAAAACAAAGGGGAAAAAAGAAGCTAATGAGTATTTTCCAATTCTCGCTTTGAGCTTTTGTGTTTGGAACAATGGTCATGTTCACTAGAAGCCACTTCTGCAAGTAAACAATCCAAGGCACTCATTAATTCTAGAAAAATAATACATTTGGTGGGCTTCACATTTCATTTTCGTATATCTAAGGACTCAATAAGCTTGCAAGACATGGTCAGATATAATAAAAAAGACATAGAAAGGATCTCCAATTGAATGTTCTTCTTCTTCAAATGAGAAGTTAATGTGAGAATAAATTAATGCAAAGAAGCTGGAAATTAGATTAAATGATTTGATTAAGATATTAAATTAAGGGGGTGTTTGCTTTTTGGATTTTGAGAGAGAGAAAGTTGATCAATGGGATTCATTCATTGACCAATTCATATTCTTTTCTCATTTTGGAAAAAGTACAAATACAAATATGTATATTATAAATACATGCAAAATAATACAAAATACAAGGTTTTGCACTCTATATATTTGCATTTGTACTCCTTCCAAACCACCTCAGCTTCTAGATAATGCATACATAATGGGAAAGAAAGATTTCCTTTTCTCTTATTGGTGCCACCTTTCAATATGCTGGAGGCACTTGTAGATGAGTTGAAAGTTTGGAAAGTTGTTTTCCTTTAGGTTATGTTTGGTTTGAAGGAAAAGGTAGGGAAATGAAAGGAAAGGCAGGGAAACATTTACAAATTAACTTTAATTTGTATAGGTTTTCATACCTTTCCCTACATTTTCCTTCAAACCAAACATAGCTTTAGGAGAAGGGCTGGAGAGTTAGGGTTATTAATTACATATATGTAGGATGGATGTGCGGATTACATATATGTTGGTCCAAGTTGTGGTCATACCAACTCTAACCCAAAGATCTGAACCCCAAACAACACTTGGTTCACCCCATGAAAAAGGTAGGGTGTTATGAAAAACTGATGCATATCAAAAACTGATGCAAAAGTTGCATGCACCACCTTCCACCTACCTCAATTCTCCCTTATACAATGTGGAGACCAAATTATCTAGCTTCCTACATCACTACCAAGCTTTTATCAAAAGAAAAATATCTCACTGCTAAACAAATAACCCCCTTCTACCTTTGTTCTCTTGCATATAAGGTGGGGACAACATCATCTTACTTCATAATTTACTTCTCACAAGCAAATAATACAAAGTCAAATCTGAAATAAAAGTAAACCAGAATTTTTACTTGTTAAAAAATATAAACCTATTTGGGGACCTCATCTAACAACTTAAGTTGTTAGATCAAATCGTTCTTTGAGATGATCAGAGTCTATTTGACCAAATGGTCTTGTGTTCAGTTCTCATTATCCCCATTTTAATTTATAAATTTTAGCATAAGGTATGGATGGATCTATACTTACCCACACTTGAAGTCCAATGGGATTTTGCATGAGGGCATGTTAGAGAATAAAACCTATTCCAAGCCCTCACCTAAAACCTTTAGCTTTTAGGTTGAACAGATCCTTGAAAACACTAATGTTGCAACCAAAATTAGCCTATGAGTTAACCCATGCCTTCACATAAATTCTAGTATCCATGTGTCCTCCATATGCAACTACCTTCTCATTTTTGTCTTCTTTATATATAGAGTACTTTTATTTATTGTTTGTCCTTGTATTTGCAATTTTGTATTTTTGTTGATATCTTCCTGCTATTAGTCCATTGATAGCCTGGTATGAATTTTGTCAACTTGTGCAAGAGATACTATATGTAGTTTTAGACTATGAATTTTGTCAACTCGATAGCCTGGTATGAATCTTGGAGGGGCACGAGCTAACCTAATAGGGATATTCACATGTCAAACCAACCAAACCGGTCTGACCCAACCTGAGTTGATCGGTTTTTCAAAACCACCGGTTGGTTTTGGTTTTTATACATGAAAACCGAAACCGAATGGATCCTGTATGTTTAAGTAATTACTAATTAGTCCCTATCCTATATGTTAAATATTGATATATTTTATTTGTGTTTTGTTTGAATTTTGAAAAAATGGTTATTTATGATAAAAACTAAAAATGCAAAACCAATACAAATATAATATAATGGTACAATATTTAATTTAATTTTGAATAAATTTAAATATACATTGAAAAAAAAATCAGTTTTGCATAAAAAAACTAATCGATTTGTATATATATATATATATATATATATATATATATATATATATATATATACATATATGGTTTTGCGTAAAAACTAAAAATAAATAAACTTAAATATAAATAGATATTTAGATAAGATATTTCAGTTTAAATTATATATAAAAACTGACAAACTGATAAATTGACCTTTCATATTTGGGTCGGTTTTGCTTCAGGATCGATCAGTTTCGGTTTAGTTAATAAATAAACCAACTAGGTTGGACCGGTTGAAGAAAATGATTCAAACCAACCCAACCCAACCTGTGAACACCCCTAGACTATACATTTTTACTATTTATGACTATTTGAGTTCACTTTGAATTTGACTAGTTGGATGTATTTTGGATCAAAATCAGATTTTGGTATTATCATTTCTGGGTAAAATCAAGTCAAAATAGGTGATAGTGTTTACTTCAAACCTTTTTGGATGAGTGCAGTACTTGTTAACATATATTTCTAATAATGTTACACAAAAATACATAGCAAAAATAATAATCAATTGGTTATGGGAGGTCCAAATTATCTCTGGAAACCATTTCAGGGGATGAATATATGGGTTTAAGTACCGTTTTAGGGCATCATCATATTATAGTACCTCAAAAATTATTAATAGCAGGACTATTTATAGCTTTGCATAGTTAGAATTTGGATCTTCTTGTTTTTTCTCTTGACTAAACATGTGCCATTTTTGTATGAAATTGAAAAGAAATCTTTTTTATGAAGCCTCTCTACGAAAATATGCCTCTCCAATAACTTAATTGTGTATTGCAGGTTTAATGATTACACAATTTGCTTGAAGGTCTGATGACTTATCCTGATAACCTTCTACACTTAAATGAAATAATTTGTTCACTTGATTTGCATACATTTTTAATTTATACTTTTCTATTTAATTTTTATATATTCTAGTTTCATTTTTTTTTCTTTTGAATGCACCCACTTTGTGCAAAAAAGTGCCAAAGTTTAGGTTCACATCTAGTCAACAACCTTTGTAGAAGCATCTCAGAAGGCTGGTAGGAGTGGTTGCATCTTCTCCTTTTTCCTTCTTAGTTTCATGGTTGGTGTAACCCTAGTATCTTGTGTTGGCTTAACTATAAGTTAGGAGATTTGAGGTTGATATACATAAGATTTGTTCATTATGACCTTTTATTGATTATTTTGAATCAATTAAGCAATTAGGATTGATCCAACACAGAATTTGTAGTTCAAGGTTGTTCCAAATAGTCTTTAGAGAATTCTCTCAATGTTGTGATAGCAAATAGGCTGGTTTGCCCTGTTGTTAATATATAGTTGTTGTTTTCATCCAAGTGGCCATCAAGGTATTTGTTTGGTTTGTAATAAAATAAATCCAAAGTCAAATACCCAAAAGGAAGACAATTACCATTACCAGTGGCTTGTACTGTTAATATGTGAATCGGATATTATATTTGAACGAATTGTTTTGGATTTTTTAATATAATTAATCTTTAAATTATTAGATGTTTAAGTTGCGTTTTTTATTTATCAAGATTTCATGTATGAATTGTCATAGGATTTCATAGGTATATTAAAATTCTGAATCATTAGAAAAATTTAGGTATTTTTTTTTTTTTAAAAAAGGTCTATGCCAGCAGTCCATATCCACCAGCTTAGCAATGAACGAGATCGATGTTCGCATAACATATAGAACCTAAGGCGATGGGCATTGTCCGTCGGCTTAGGCGGTCCACGCCACCGCTATAAGAAGGTTGAAATGTTTTACAATCTCTGAGTCGGTGGTCTGTACTGGCAGCTTAATCAGGCTAAGCCGGAGGTCTTGGAAAAACTGCCATTTTAGAAAACTTTGAACCACTTTGGACCAAGAAGCAAAGGCAGCAGTCTTGATCTAAGCAAAGGCATTAGAACATTTTTCTTGTAATGCAATGTGCAGCCATAATGGAGACAACAAAGGAAAAAAGAAAAAATCCTTATCCATCCTCCACTCTCCAAATGAAATTGTTGAACACTTGCATGTACCGAGCAATATCTCGTAGAAATTACAAAGTATGACAACAGCTAAAGTGACAAGTTGTTCTTTTTAGTGAATAAATCATGATGAAGATTGTGACCTCTTTTAATATGGTCATAGCTGAAGTTGGATCATCGACCACTATATCCTTAAAAAGCAAAACAATATAATTCATTAAGCTGAGCACTTGAGTCATTATCAAATGACCCCTACCCCTGAGACAAATAAAACAATATGAATTATCTATACATAAGAAACTAAGCAAGCCATAGATTTTGTGTCCTGTGTTCCATCTCCGCTCCAAATTAATTGTCATAAATCATAATGACTTAGATTTCACACGTCGAAGGTTTTAGGAAGAAAACGCCATATCTGTTCGAGTCTTCTATCAGTAAAAAAACATAAAATCAAGCGGGCCTTGTACAGTACCTAGCAAGCAAGTTGTATAAAAGAAATTGCCAAATTACAAAAACTAATCAAGAATAGTTAGTGGGTGTCATGTCACTTGTCACACAGCCCAACACCATTAATGGTTTTCATTTTTCAATAGGTGGGGGGGTGGGGGGCATACATCTAGGTAAACATTAATTGTCTAGACATTGGCCTGAATCAAGATCTCTCATTGGTGCAAATTTCAGGTCAAAATGTCTACTGGGGTGAAATAATGGGTCAAGCTGTTTGATTCTTCCCTTGTCCGTTTCATTATTTTAATTTTTATTTTATATTTTTAATTTTCAACTTTTCTTTTCTTTTTATGTTTTTAAAAAGGAAAAGGATTATATTTATTGATAATGAAAACAAACAAGGAGGGAGCCATGAAACATGATCCCTCCAAAAGAAACATAAATACTGACTCTAAAATATATCAGGTGTCAAAAAATGACTCATATATTAAGATGATAAATTGTTTTCAACTTTTCATTAACACCTAACGCCCTTTCTTGGAGTATGAATAAGGATACTTTTGTCCATATAATTTACAAAATGGTAACAAAGAATCTATTATTATATTCTAAAATGCAGTTGTTTAATTACATCAGCCTATTCTCTCTTGCTTTCTTATTTCCTTATAATTTTTATATTTTCTTAAATATAGAATAAATAAGGCATGCTCTAATCACAACTGGTTTAGTTTCCTTTTTATATTGGACCATGTAGTATCACTCCCATATATATAGACCTGGCAAAAACATAGGAATGGAAACGAGGTGGGGCACCCTCTCCTTGTCGTTACCTCATAGCCAAGATACCATACCTATGATTCAAGATTAGTAATTTTATGGATGGATGATAACAATCCAAGAGCACAAAGGGATCAACTATTCTGGGAAAACTTGGGATAATCTCTATAAATTGGAAAAAGAGTTGTAGTTTTATTTTATCAAATCTATTATGAATATGTAATATCTTTTTTCTCTTAATGAAATGAAATTCCTTTGATTACTAATAAAAACTGGTGGGGTTACTGCCCCTTCCGCTTTGAAGCTTCCTGGGCCACTCGAATCTGGATCACCTGTCAACAAAAAACATTCCAACACCCTCCCAACATATATAATTTGATATCACAGATTTCAGCATGAAATTGGACTCACCAGGTTTCCCAACATATATAATCTATCAACAACAAGTGCTGCACCAGGTTTCCCAATACCAGTATCAGTAGCAGTTTCCTTCTTTGCCTTAGGCCCAGCCGTCGATTCCTCCTCGGCATCTGGCCACGAAGCAGGCCAAGCCCTCCCGCCGAAGTGAACAACCTCACTGGGGAGAGGCTTCCCAAGCCCAGGATCCCGCCAAGAGTCAAGCCTCTTCCCATAGCCAAAAGGAGAGGCCAGCCACCCCCGCCTCACAGCCTGTGGGCAGGTCGGGGGCCTCCCAACCAACCAAGCCCATGTCGCCCCGGCCTTCGCGGTTCGAGCTCACGCTCTCAGAGAACATGTTCGAGGTCCTGGCCACAGACTCTAGGCAGGGCCCTTCGGTTCAGAGCCACCACCAGCAATCTGAGCACGTCGAGCTCGGTGACACTAAAGCATCAAGCATCAACGCCAAGCCAGTAAAGCAGCAGCGAAGATGCCGGCGAGCTTGCTGAATTGCTACCTGAGTCTCTCTCGAGCTCAAAGGAAAAGAGGAGGTATGCTCACGTGAAGTGAAAGCTAACCCTCCCCTCTCAGTTCCTTCCCCATTATCTCCAGAACTCCTTGTTGTCCCCATGCCAAGGGACTTCAAGCTCCCTCCACAGGACAAGTATGACGGATCCTTTAATCCAAATGATCACGTGGATGCCTTCCAACCCTAGATGCACCTGGCAAGAGCCAGTGAATCCTGCATGTGCATGGCCTTTTCCACCACCTTTAAAGGGGTAGCTTGCACATGGTACCGTAACCTCGCACCTAGTTCGATAAGAAGTTGGGTGCAGTTCATGCAATTTTTCAACTCCCACTTCGTCACCAGCAAAAGGTGCCCAAGAGGAAAGCCTCCTCGGCATAGTCCAAAAGGAAGGGAGTCCATTCGGAGTTACATCAAGCGGTTCAACGACGCTTGTTTACAGATACCCAACCTGGATCCCGCAATTTGCCTCACCACAGCCAAGCGAGGTATCACCCACAAAGAGTTCAAGTGGCACGTATTTTTCAATCAACCAAAGACCGTGACTGGGACGGAGAAAGAAATAAACCAGAAGGATGAGCAGACCCTTGAGAAAAGGAAGAGGGAACCAGAGCCCCTAGCCCAGAGCGACAGCAGGAAGAAGGACCAAGCTCGGGGGGCAAAGCCAAGTCAGCCTTTCCGAGATCCTCATGGCGATCAAGGACGCTTCGTACGTGAAGTGGCCACCTCAATTGAAGGCGGACCCTAATGTTATAAATAAAAATATGTACTGTAGCTTTCATAAAGATCACGGTCATAGCACCAAAATTTGTAAAAATCTCTGCGATGAGATAGAAGAACTCATCCGTCGTGGATATTTGTGAAATTTTGTACAAAGTAATAATAATAATAATAATAATAATAATAATAATAAAGCAAGTCGGCAAGGGGAGCAGAGTAGGGACGCTCCCGAGTCCAGCAAGACAAGCAGAACAACCGCAGAAGCAGCCCCCCGAAGAAAGACCAGTTTGGGGGACCATCCACATCATAGTTGGAGGCTCGATTGTGGCGGGTTGTACCTCAACCGCGGCTCGTGCATCAGCTCGCGAAGCCGCCAGGGAAGAGTAGAACCCCCCAAAGCGGCCAAGGTTGGAAGACCCCATCTTCTTCATAGAAGATGACGCACACGAGGTCCACCCCCATGATGACGCGCTCATCATAAAGGTGAAGATCAACGACTTCGAAATCAGACGCATCTTCATTGACTCAGGCAGCTTGGTAGACATCCTCTTCAAAGCAGCCTTCGACCAATCACAGCTCCAAGAGAGCGACCTAAAGCTCACAAACACTCCCTTGGTAGGCTTCAGCGGAGAGGAATTCAAGCCCTTGGGAAGGATTACAATACCCGTGGAGGTCAACACTTGGCCTAGCATAGTGAGGTTCAACCACGATTTCTTAGTGGTCGCAACCCCTCCCCGTATAATGCCATAGTAGGTCGGCCGATTACCCATGCCTTACGGGCTGTAGTGTCCACCTACTACTTGGCCATGAAATTCCCCACAAACTTCAGAATCGGGATAGCACGAGGTGACTAGATTGAGTCTCAAAATGCTACGTTGTCGCCCTTAAAGGGAAAGCCAAGGTGGCCAATGACCTCGAGCTGGAGCGACCTACGGAGTAGAGCGAGGAGCGAGCTGCGTCCATAGAAGAGACCGTCTCCATCCCAGCCTCGACAAAGGACCCAGCCCAAACTCTCCAGATCGGTGCTTTCCATTTAGGAGCCCCTACAATCTAAATTGGTATGCTTTTTACTTGAAATTCCAGATGTTTTTGCATGGTCTACGGTAGAAATGCCCGAAATAGACCCTAACATCATAACTCATAAGCTTAGTATTGATCTTGTAGTTAGACCCGTTAGACAGAAGAAATGCAACCTAGCACCAGAGCGATGGAGGGCAGTCGACGAGGAGGTAGGGAAGCTCCTTGCAGCAGATTTTATCAGGGAAGTCCACTACCCGAGCTGGGTAGCCAACCCCGTTCTGGTGAAAAAGGCTAATGGTAAATGGCGCATGTGCGTCGACTACACCAACCTGAACCAAGCTTGCCCAAAGGACTGCTTCCCACTCCCCAGAATCAACCGTCTGGTGGACGCGACCTTGGGGCACGAGTTGCTGAGTTTTCTAGATGCCTATTCAGGCTACAACCAAATCAGGATGGACCCGGCAGATGAAGAAAAGACTACCTTCATAACTGAGCTTGGCCTGTACTGCTACAAGGTCATGCCCTTTGGGCTAAAAAATGCCGAGGCGACCTTTCAAAGACTTGTAAACAAACTGTCTGAGCCATTGATTGGCCAAAAAGTAGAATGTTATATAGATGAGGAGCCGGGATGAGGAGCCCTGGATCCTTCACGTAGATGGCTCTTCGAACCAGCAGGGCAGCGGAGCCAGAATAGTTCTACACGGCCCAAATGGCACGAAACTGGAGTACGCACTATGCTTCAAGTTCGCGGCATCCAACAATGAGGCAGAGTATGAGGCATTGATAGCCGGGTTTGCCCTAGCCAAAGAAATGAAAACCAAGCACATTGTCATCTGCAGCGACTCACAGCTCGTGGTCAATCAGGTTACAAGCGAATACGAAGCTCGCCAACTGACTATGATTGCCTACTTAGCCAAAGTAAGAGAGGCTCTACTCAACTTCCAGTCACACTTCATCAGGCAAGTCTCGAGGTCGAAGAACGCTGAGGTCGATGCCCTGTCCCAGTTAGCTAGCATTAGTGATAACACCATGAGAACCGTGTACATAGAGAACCTGCCTCGGCCAAGCATTCTCGGGGGGGCAGAGGAGGTTGCTCCTGTCGTTCAAGCATAGCCAAGCTGGATTGACCCACTCGCGAGCTTCCTGCTACACAAGACCCTCCCTGCAGATCGCAATGCTGCCAGAAGGGTAGAGCGTCAAGCAGCCAAGTACATCATGATAGACAAATAGTTGTACCGGAGATCCTACACGCTCCCCTACCTACACTGCTTGTGACCTTCTGAAGCCGAGCTCATACTCCACGACACTCATGAGGGCCTATATAGTAGCCACTTGGGGGGCAAGGCCCTCGCCCAAAAAGCATTACGACAGGGATACTACTGGCCAACAATGAAAGCAGACGCTATTGAGCTCATCAGAAAGTGTGACAAGTGCCAGAAGCATGCCAATATCCACCATCAGCCCGCTGTCAATCTCAAGTATCTCACCAGCCCGTGGCCTTTCGCGCAATGGGGCATCGATATACTTGGACCATTCCCACCAGCAACAGGCCAGAGGAAGTTTCTAGTGGTAGCAGTGGATTATTCCACCAAGTGGGTAGAAGTCGAACCTCTTGTAACGATCACAGCCCGAAATGTCCAGAACTTCTTTTGGAAGAACATAGTGTGCCGCTTCGGGTTGCCTCGAGTATTGATTTCTGATAACGGTAAGCAGTTCGAGGACATCAAATTCCAGAACTGGTGCCAAGACATGGGGATCCGATAGAACTTCACTTTGGTCACACACCCTCAAGCAAACGGTCAAGCAGAGGTCACGAATAGAGCTATCCTCCGCGAACTGAAGGCACGGTAAGACCGAGCTAAAGGACTATGGACAGACGAGCTACCCAGTGTTTTGTGGGCCTACCAAACCACCGAGAAGACCGCCATAGGAGAAACTCCCTTAAACCTCACCTACGGCACCGAGGCAGTCATCCCAACTGAGATCGAGGTTCCCTCGCTATGATTGGAAGCATATGACGACAAGACAAACGAAGATGAGCTATGCACCAACCTCAACCTACTCGACGAAGTAAGGGACCTCACATATATCAAGACCGTAGCTTACCAACAAAGAGTAGCTCGGTACTATAACGCTAGTGTCAAGAAGCGGAACCTCCGCGTCGGCGACCTGGTCCTTCATAAAGTTATGGTACCTAAGCCCGGCTTGGCAAACTCAGACTGAATTGGAAAAGACCCAACTGAGTGAAACGGGTGCTCGGGGAAGGAACGTACGAGCTCAAAAACCTTGAAGGGAAACAAGTACCTCGGGCATGGAATATTGTCAAATTAAGGCAATATTACTTGTAACTATTGAGTAGACCATGTGTCACTCTCAGAGCCTAAGGGCCAAAATGCCAAGCTAACACGACCTCGGCGCAGTGAAACCCAGTTGCCTCCATGGCATGGGCAAACTCTAAGGGCAGACTATAAGTCACCCCCTCAGCCTAAGGGCTAAAACACCAAGCTAACTAAGACCTCGGCACCAAGAAAGACAGTTACTTCAGTGGCGAAGGCAAAGTATGAAGTATTAGAGACGTAAGCAGCTCGGGACTGAACCCTACGAAGCATAGCTCGTCTCAGTACATCGGTTGGACCAAGTAAGGTACAACCTACAACGAAATAGTTCAAGCAAACATGGTAACCACTTTGCGGTATACCATAGAGATGCCTTAAACGCTAAGGGATAGCCCGGGATAACGATTACCAAAAAATCCTACTTCGGGTATGCAGCTCTAATAGCTCGAGTGATGAGATCGATTTGGAAAAAAATAAAAGAGCACACCATACTTAGAAGAAAAAGAGAAATTTCATTCCATTCCAAAAAAAAAAAAACAAGCCAAACAGCTCGAGAAAGTTCAACAAGGGATAAAAAAGGGCACAACCACCCAAGAAGATCTTTGAAGACCGGGTTCTAGCACCCGGGAACTATCAGTGATTAGTCAGAAGTACAGAAAAACAGAGCCGCCAACCTCAGGGGTCCACCTCATCCTTGTCCTCCGGGGAGTCAGGCTCTTCCTCCTCCGCCTGGTCCGCTGTCTCGGGAGCTAGGCCCTTCATGGTGATGCCGTCGAGGTTGAGCCTAGAGAACTTCTTTCAGACCAACCAGTGGCAGAGCTTTACTCCTAGGAGTCCTTGAAGTTCCTGACTGCCTCCTCCCGCTCGGCCTCCACCATGGTGTCGAAGTTCCAAGTTCGGTCCAAAAGTGTAGACTCCAAGTCTTGAACCTATTGACGAAAGAGCTCCCTTTCCGCTGCCACCCTCGATGACTCCTCCCTGTAGCGAGCCCTCTCCTCGGAAAGCCTAACAGTCTGCGCCTCCTGGTCACGGACGAGCAGCTTCTGGGCCTCGCTCCCCTTGCGAGTGTGAAGGAGCTCGCCCTGGGCCGAGTCGAGCTCGCCTTGGAGCTTCTAAACGAGGGCCCTCTGATTGCGAGCGTCACTGGAGTGGATGTTGGTCTGGAGGACCATGGCGTGGATGGTGGTGTTCACCTGCCAACAAGAGACTAAGGTCAGACAACAGCAAAAGAAGGAAAAAAAAATAAAACAAGAAGAAAAAGAAAATACTACTTACCACCATACAGTGGAAGGCGGCAAATGCGGTGAGTGCCTTGGGCTCCATCTCCCCCATTTGGCGACCTCCTCGTGGCAGATTGCCCTTCGACTCTTCCGCCCAGCCACGATATAGTCTTTGACCCCCTCCCAGTTCCCTGCCGGGAACTGCGGGTAGGGGAATGGGTGGGAAGGACCAGGAGGAATTACCCCTTGCCTTGGGAGCTCGCCCTCCTCGAGGCCACCCTCTTCGGTGCCTCCTTCTGATGGAGCCGGTGGAACTTCAGGTGGTGGAGAAACAAGGTCTGGCTCAATAGACTCGAACTCAGTGCCCCCAGAAGTGGGAGTTCGGTCGGGACGCGACCACTTCGCCTTACGCTTCTGGTTGCTGGAGAGAAAGCAGCGCGCATCAACACTAGACATGATGGCTGCCAAAAAACTACAAGGTATTAGTCTAGTAAAAAAGGAAAATATATGTATACACATGATATATTTACAGGGCACTACACAGCCTAAAAGGCAACCTACCCGGGCTCAGGACAGCCTGCGTGAGCTTCTCCTCGGTCAAGTAATCTGAACAGAGAAGGCCTACAGCGGCCCAAGACAACAGCGTTTTTCGAGTTTCAGAGTCCAACTCAGCCTCGGGGTCCTAGATGGCGCCCCTCCAAGAAGTTGGAAAGGGCCACCCCTCAAGGCTGTGAACCATAAAATAATCCCGCTTCCAAGCGGGAACCCTGTTCGGCAGGCCGTGCAGGAGCTTATAGTCGCGGCGGGGAGAAAAGTAATAAGAACGCCTTTTCGGAGGCGCTCTGGGAGTGGCATTCTTGATGTAGAGAATGGAAGAAAAAATATTGAGGTCAAGGGGGAGGCAATACTCATAGCACAAGGAAATGGTCCCAACTACATTCTGAATAGCGTTGGGATGGAGCTGGTCAATGGTGACGTTAAAATGATTCAGCACCTCCACTATTAGGGGGTGCAGGGGAAGACGCAGGCCAGCTTCGAGTTGTTCCTGGAAAATCACTATATCATTGGGACCATGCTCCCAAGGAAAGTTACCAGAGGGGGAACCGTAGATAAGGTCCCCAGGAAGGTGAAATTGGCAGACTAGAGATCAGAGCCTCCCCATTGTGATAGAGGAGGGACTGAAGGTGTCGGGCTCTTTTCCCCGAGAGGTAGAAGCCACATCGTTGGAGGCCTCCCGAGCCTTCGGAGCCTGCTCCCAAGTTCCCCCCGAGCTCAAAGGGGCATCGTCGTCCTGGTCACCATCCCGGGGATAAACGTGGTACGAATACCTAGACATGATTGACAGAATGAATGACTCACCGGAAAGATGAAAAGGTGTGAATAGAAGAGCTCAGGCAGACTAAATGGATGCACGACCTCAGCATCCGAAGACAACAAGTTAGCGTGAAAGAAAATGAGGCCTGGGGGCCCTCCTATTTATAGCCACTGTGCCCCTAGACCAACGACCCAGATTGGGGCAGATCTAACAGTTCACAATCAAGCTTACCGCACATCTTCTGAAACTGAAATGTGATTGGTTGCACATCTCCAATGATTGAGGTAATGACGGTTGCACGACATCTAGAGTAAAGAGCTGCTTCGGCGCATTTCTTGGTATTTGAAGCGTCAAAAATCTCCTGACTTTTGCCCGCGCATTTAATGCGAGCAGTCAATCAAGTTTGAACTTCGGTCAAATCCACCTGTCCCACTTCATGAACTCCTCACGCTAAGATAGCACTCTTAGCCCGAGGAGTGGGGGGCAATTGATGGAGGAAGACTTGACCCAACCCCTTGAGACAGTGACACATGGACCTGACTCAGCACAAGCAACAGCTCAGCACCGTAGCCTGTTTGCGACTAAGTAACGAGCCTGTAGAATAGCTCGCTACGCCATAGCTCACTATAAGGGGAGCTCGAGGTCCCCCGAGCTACTGAGAGGGAATACTCTAAGACAAGTCTATCCCAGTTTGCGAGCTAGGATAACTAGCTCGCTCCAACACTTAGGCAGGAAAACTGCCCCAAAGACAACCTTGAGGAGGGTCACCTCAAAGCACTCCTAGGAGCTCGCTACAAACTGCCCCAACAATTCCAACTCTATCAACAACAAGTGTTGCACCAGGTTTCCCAATACCAGTATCAGCAGCAGTTTCCTTCTTTGCCTCAGGCCCAGCCGTCGCTTCCCCCTTGGCATCCGGCCACGAAGCAGGCCAAGCCCTCCCGCCGGAGTGAACAACCTCACCGGGGAGAGGCTTCCCAAACCCAGGATCTTGCCAAGAGTCAAGCCTCTTCCCATAGCCAACAGGAGAGGCCAGCCACCCCCGCCTCACAGCCTGTGGGCAGGTCGGGGGCCTTCCAGCCAACCAAGTGGCGGTTACGCCCGATTTGACAAGAATGCCTATATAAGAGCTCCCTAGTTAAAGGGAAGCTCTCTCTCTCTCGAACATAAGAGATCCCATCTAAAAACTTACTTGCTCTCGAGCTAATCTTGAGAACTTAGCGATCCAGCGCAACCTACACTCTTAGCCTCTTTACACTCTTTGCTTTCTCTCCAGCGTTCTAACTTAAGCTTCAGAGTATTCCCGCCAGGCAAATCCCCCGGGAGTCCTTCACCTTCTTCTTCTCAGGTGTTGTTCATTGCCAGTTAGCAGCCAGCTTGGAGTGCCCAGATCGTGCCGCATCAATTTCTATAGGATGTAGGTGGCTAAAATTTCTTTCATGGGTAACACCGATGGATAGTGTAACCATGAAAGCAAATGATGGTTTAGAACCTTCAAGAATCAATGAAATGTCATCTAGGGACACGTTGGACGAAGTTGTAGTAGTTGTACAATTTGAGAAGGATAATCCGGATAATGTCATATTTTTGTGATAAATTATTGAAGTGTATCAAGGATTTATGCATAAAAGATGTGTGATGTGGCTTCCTACTTTTGAATATTAGTTTTTGAAGGTGAATATTTAATATGTAGGGATGATTCTCACACCTCTTTCTCTCCCTCTCTTTCCTATGTTTGATCAATTAGGGTGAACCTCTTCCATATTGTTAAGTCCAATACTACAATACAATAGTATTTTTATTGTCCAATTAGCATTTTGAACCAGTTGACTCATATAGTGTATTTGTCAAATCGGCATCACCAAGACCTAAAATGAATTGAGTTCTTTCTTTTCCAATCTTAAATTCTTAATGTGCATACATATAAAAGTTGTTAAAGAGAATTGTCTCAGTATCAACTCCAAATAATGTGGCACTGAAGATGAAAATTTTAACACTTGAAAACATATTGGATTAGCTGCATAAAACATTTTAGACTATTCATACCATTAAAGGGTAAATCTTAAATTATCCAAGGGACCTTCAAAATCTTTATATGATTCATGTCCTATTTTAATAGGGTGGTCCCATTGGCAAGACCACTAACTCCGACATAATGGTGCATGCACGGGAATTAACCCTAACCCAACACCCCACTCACATGGGATTGGTTAGCTAAGTGGACTAAGGTGGAAGCCCTAATCCTAGGCTATAAATAGCCTTGCTTAGGAAGAAAGAGCTTTTCTTTTTCACAAACACACTACAAGAAGCTCTCGGACACCAACATTGAAGATTACAAGCAACCACAAGCTCCTGCAAACTCTAGCAACTACAAGATTAAGAGAGAAGAAAGAAGGGAAAAGCCTCTTCGTTCTCCACAACACACTTGGATTCAAGCTCTCCCAAGAATATCAAACCACCACAAAAGGGCCCTTCTTAGAGAAGTATTCTTCACAGCCAATCAAGGGTGAAGCCCAAAGTGAAAAAATCTACATCAAATCTCCAAAAGTACCAAAATCAAGGAAATCTACATCAATATTTCAAGAAGTACAAGAAACACGCCAACAACCCACATCTTCACCAATTTTGACCGTTAATCAGAGGTTGCTCATGTCATCAAGCAAAAACCAAAGAGAGTTCAAATCCCATGTATTTTTCTTTATTACAAATTTATTTTTGTAATTTGTCTTCATATTTTGTGTTAATTGAAATACACAAAATTTGTGTCAACAAATTTCTAGCACGCTCAGTGGAACACTCTGTTCCTCTCATCTTTCAATCAAAGTTCAACATTCAACCAAGACAAGGCATGAAAGAACAAAGTGGAGGGATAACTGAGGATGAAGACAATGCCTCAATTAATCACATCACCATTGAGGAGGAGGATGATATGTCAAATACTTCTTCAGATGAAGAACTTGAGCATATCCCATGTACCTTTGAAGAAGGAGGCCAAGCAACAATGGATGACTTGAAAGAGCTTAACCTTGGCACTAAAGAGGAACCTAAACCAATTGCTTCAAACTACTTCAAGAGCACAAGGATGTCTTCGCTTGGACATACAAGGAAATGTTCGGGTTAGACCCAAAGGTTGATGTCCACCACCTCTTTATTAGGCACGAGGTATGACCAATCAAGCAAGCACAACATCGATTCCGACCCGAGTTGATTCCACAAATTAAAGTAGAAATCAACAAGCTCATTGAAGTTGGATTTATATGAGAGGTGAAATGCCCAACTTGGATTGCAAACATTGTCCCTGTGGGAAAGAAGAATGGCCAAATTCGGTTCTGTGTTGACTTCCGAGATCTAAATCAAGCATGCCCAAAAGACGACTTTCCTTTGCCTATCACTAAATTCATGGTAGATATGACTATAGTGTACAAGGCATTATCCTTCATGGATGGTTCATCTAGATACAATCAAATTTGTAAGGAACCTAAGGATGAAGAACTCACAGCTTTCTAAACACCATAGAGGATCTACTGTTACAAAGTGATGCCTTTTGAGCTTAAGAATGCCAATGCTGCGTACCAACGCACGATGCAACGAATCTTCGATGGCATTCTTCACAAGAAGGTCAAGTGCCATGTCGATGACTTAGTTGTCAAGTCTAAAAAGAGAGAAGACCATCTCGATGACTTGCATAGCATCTTCAGTAGGCTAACAATATATCAACTAAAGATGAACCCTCTCAAGAGTGCATTTGGAGTCACCTCAGGAAAGTTCCTCGGGTTCATTGTTCTCCATCGAGGGGTTGAAATTAATTAATCAAAGATTGATTCCATCCAAATCATGCTAGGGCCATGGAACCTACAAGATATGAAGAGTCTTCAAAGACAGTTGGCTTACATTCGACGGTTCATCTCCAACCTATCAGGACATTGTCAACCATTCAACAAGCTAATGAAAAAGATGTTCCATTTGAGTGGATGAAGCTTGCAAAAATGTCTTAAAAAACATAAAACAATACCTCCTCAAACCTTCAGTACTTGTCGCACTAATTCCTGAGAAAATCCTATACATCGCAGCACAAGAGTAGTCATTGGGAGCCTTGTTGGCACAAGCCAATGAGGAAGGGAAAGATAATGCACTCTACTACCTCAATCAGACACTAATAGGAGCCGAGTTAAACTATTCACCCATAGAGAAGGCTTGTCTTGCTCTCATCTTTTCCACAAAGAAGCTATTGCATTACATGTTGACACATATTGTCCACCTTATCTCAATGATAGACCCCCTCAAGTACAACATGGCATGACCTATACTTTGAGGGAGGCTGGCTAAATGGGCTCTCCTTTTGTCAAAATTTGACATCACCTATGTCCCATAGAAGGTCGTGAAAGGACAAACACTGACAGACTTCCGTGTAGATCACCCTATTCCAATAGATTGGGAACTCTTTAAAGACCTTCCTGATAAAGAGGTTTTCTACATAGGCATCTTACCAGTATGGATGATGTTTTTCAATGGAGTAATACGTAATGATGATGCAAGTGTGGGTGTTGTATTTGTCTTGCCACAAGAAAACTCCTTACCTATTCATTTGTCTTAACTAAGCTTTGCTTCAACATGGCAGAGTACCATGCTTTAATCATTGACTTAGAAATGGCCCTAGACTTGAAAATCCGCCTCCTCACGGCATATGGGGACTCAAAATTGATAATCAACCAATTGAAGATAGTGTATGAGGTGCACAAGGATGACCTAGTTTCCTACCACCACTATGCAATCCAATTACTGAAGGAGTTCGAGCGTTCTACAATTGAGCACGTACCCATAAATGAAAACAAGAAAGCGGATGCCCTTGCTAATCTAGCAGCAAGCTTAGCACTCACGGGTGAAGAAGCAACAAAAATACCCATTTGTGCAAACTACCCCCTAAGTCACCTCAAGTAGAGATAAAATAGGAAAGTAATGTGGTTTCTACACTTAATATGGAGGTTGAGGACTAGAGAGGACCCTTCATTGACTACTTGCAACACGAGAAGTTGCCCGAAGATCCCAAGCGTAGATCTGAGATACGGTGTCAATGCCCCAATTCCTATAATACAATGAAAACCTCTATAGACGTTCATTCAATGATGTCTACATGAGGTGTATCCACGAAGATGAAATCAAAAGCACACTCGACTAAGCACACTCTGGAGTTTGTGGTGCTTATCAATCAAAACCTAAGCTCCATGATCACCTTAAGCGGATAGGCTTCTATTGGCCAACAATGATACAAGACTCAATTGAATATGCCAAAAGATGCCAGGCATGTCAATTTCTTGGAGATTTTATTCACAAACCACCAGAACCTACATCCTACAATTGCATCGTGGCCATTTGATGCATGGGGACTTGACGTGGTTGGTCCTTTGCTTAAGTCTTCTAGCAACACCTCTTCATCCTAGCAGTAACAAATTACTTTTTTAAATAGGTTAAAGTAGTTCCTCTTCGAGAAGTAAAGAAAAAAGATGTTTTCAACTTCCTCCATACTCACATTGTCTATCGCTACGGTGTTCCACGTTACATAATCACAAACAATGGGAAGCCATTCTCAATAACATTGGTGACACAATTTTGTGACAAGTTTGGCATCAATAAGAGGTTTTGAATCATGTACAATGCAGCGACCAATGGACTCGCAAAGGCCTTTAACAAAACCCTCTGTAAATTACATGAGAAGATTGTATCCAAGTCCAAGAGAGATTGGTATGAACACTTGAACGAGGCCTAATGGGCATATTAGACTTCTTACTGTACTGCTACAACTGCAACTCCTTTTGCTTTAGTATATGGTGTAAAGTCGTTCTCCCCCTAGAGAGACAAATGAACTCCCTAAAAATGGCTATCTAGAGGTAATTACAAAAGATGAGAATGCAAAGCTACAACAGTTGAGCTTGAAGCGCTAGACAAGAAGAAGTTAGAAGCTCAACAAACAATAGAGTTCTACCAAGCTCATTTGGCTCATGCATTCAATAAGAAGATTCGCCTTCTCTCCTTTTAGAAATGAGATATTGTCCTTGTTGTTTGACGACCTATCATTCTCTCACACCGTTCAGGGAGGAAATTTGACCCTAAATGGGATGAGCCTCATGTGGTGGAAGAAGTTTACACTAATGATGCTTATCTCCTTGTGACACTAGAGGGACTATGTCTTGAGCCCATTAATGGAAAGTACCTTAAGTGGTACTACCCCTAGTCTTTTGCATTGTAACGCTCATGTCTCGCATGAGCCTAAACTGTGAATGAAAAAAAAAAAAAAAACAAGTCTTTTGCATTGTAATGCTCCTAACCTGCATGGGCCTAAACTGTGAACAACTTAAAATAAATGTCCAACTTTATTGCCTAAGTACACCATTTACAATGCGAAAAGGAATGGAGAATTGTTTCTCTTAAATATTTTATTTCTCGGACCTTGGTGAATCCAATCTACTTTGGAGAGAGCCTTAAAAGCCTCTAGAAGTTAAGCCCTCATCTTGTCTATGTCCCGCACTTCTTCTTCACTTGTAACCTTTGCTTGCTTTAGCTCATCATATCAAGCCTTTGCAGCCACAAGCGTAGCCTTAGCCTCTAGTTGGTTTTGGGCAAAAATACTATTTTGAGACATTAAGGATGAACATTTCTCTTCTAGCTTTTGCCTCTCATCCTCAAGTGCTTGTAACTTTACCTCGATTTGACACTATGCATGTTCAACAATGGCAATGTCTGCCTTGATCTCATCCTTTTTACTGATGGAAGATGTATTCAACTTATATGCAGCCACTTTCGTAGATAAAATTGATAATTCCATCTCCTTTTGTTTTTCAATTGGAACGTTCTTGATTTTCTCTCTCTAAGTAAGGTATCCCTCTACGCAGGATAACAATAAATCAACTACTTGGATCAAGGGAGAAGTATCAAGGTGGAAGACATCATCGAATGCCTCTACAATTAAAGGAATGTCTGCCAACCTTTCATGTAATTGAAACCTCTTTTGCTGACAGGCTCCAACTCACCCTTTAGGAAGTTTCTTTTTCCTTCCATGTTAAGGAATTGTTTGTGTGCTGCATAATTCCCAATAAAACTAGTAGACCTCTTGGAATAATTTGAAAACTCTGCCACCGTTTGATCTGTGAAAGGACCTCTTGAACAATGAGAGGAAGAATTATGAGAGGTGGAAGATGTGGCACTATGAGAATAGTGGGATGGAAGGGATTGTACTTCCTTAGTGTGCTCTTTGCCTTGCATATTAGAAAATGCATGCCCGAGTGCCTCACCATTAGGAAGAGAGAAGTCATCAATGTTATCTCCTAGTACATCCACTATATTCTCTATGACATCTGTGCCGATAGTGTCGTTATGAGGTCTCTCAAAATACAAAGTATAGATCTTACCGCTAGCAATGGTATGAGGCAACAAATCTAAGGGAGGAGCTGAAATTAGAGAATGTGGACTAATCACTGATGACTAGTAAGTTACTACATCAATAGGCTCCTTACACTTCTCTTGGGCTCCCTCAAGAATGTTAGAAAGAGTATGCTCTAATGACTTAGCTCGTTGGCGAGATCGATCAACAACTGCTTCAGCCTCCTTGTCATAGGTCACTAGTAGAGGAAGATCTTCTCTACTTCCTAGATTCTGAGAAGCATCAACATCCATGATTATTTGTTGCTGGGATGTTCTTGAAGTTGGTACCTCTTTGGGATTGTTATCCAATTCAATTACATTTTGGAACCATGAGAACGGTGCCTTAGGTCCATGTATCTTCACTAACTCCAGGCAATGATGTTCATTTTTAGGAAGGAAAGTGGCAATAGGGTCATCATCATGACTTCTCTTTAAAGGAGGACCTAGAGGTTTACTTGGATTCACTGTCTTTCCTTTCCCTGGAATCTTTTTAGGCACATGTACAACTTTATTTTGTTCTTTTGTCCCACGTAATTCACTCAAATATAAGGTCCTCACAACAATGTCCTCTAACACTTTTCATGCACCTTGCATCCACCAACTCAAATAACTAGGGTTGCACTGGCGATCAACAAGTCTAACAAGCCCTGGAATATAAAATGTAGCCCCGGTGTTCACTTGAGTAAGGGATAACCACAAGGTATAAAGCTAGTGGGGATTGGCCTTATAAAATAAGTGCTTTAGAGACCTTGAAAGTCTTTGATGAAAACCTTGTTAACGAGCAAACCTATGTGGGCTATACATTTCCAAGCAACATTGAGACCCTTGACGCAACATCACATAGCCTGAGTGAATGGTGAACATAAATTCTCTAGACTCTATCAGATGAGAATCATCATCTAAATGATTTCCAAGATTCTGAACATTATATTGTAATTTTCTGGGTCTCCATAACTTTCAATCTAACTTGGCTTCTAATTCATAGAAGAAGTAAGCATTCAAAAGCCCTTGGAACATCTCAACGAGAGGTCATTCGTAAGTCGATAGAACATCAGTGAAGACACCTCTAACAAAGTATAGTCCAGCCCAAGCATACAAGTAATGACCAGGCATTGCAAACGTCGATGCCCCAAGCATACAAGTAATGTCCATGAACCATTCGTGATGCTGCCCTGAATGTTCCAAGATGAAGAATGTTGAGGTCATTTGAGTAGAGGTGTAAATCGGGTCGAGCCACCCATGGCCTAGCACAAAGTTGGCCCAGCCCAGCTTGGCATGGCACGATAGCCTACAGGTCGTGCCAGGCTCGGCACAATGGTCCATGTTGTGCTAGGCTAGGGGTTCGAGGTCCATGATCCAGCACGGAACGGCATGAATAGCCTGCACCATGGCCCGTCATGGGCAGACATAGCATGGCTCGTAGGGTCTGTAGTGGGCCACGCTTAGCTTGTCCGAAAACTAGCCATTGGTAGACCTGTTCATGGGCCAGGCCGAGCTTTTACTCTTCATAAACAGGATTTTGTTAGGCCCAAGCCTGAGCCCAGCCCGACGAACGGGCCTACAACATAGGGTCAAGTTTGGCCCTAAAAAAAAGTCCGAAGCCCAACCTAATAGAAGAAAGGACTCACCACCGGTGACTGTGTTCGTCGGTGCTGAGTTTGTGTCTGAGAGAGAGAAATAGAGAGAGAGGGAGAGAGAGAAAGGACTCACCGCTGTCGTCGATGCTTGTGTTCACCGCCTCGCCGATGCCTGAGTTCGCATCAGAGATTCTGGTAGAGAAGAAGTGAGAAGAGGAATGAAAGAGAGAGAGGACTCACTACCGCTGCCGGAGCCTGTGTTCGTTGCCTCACCGGTGCTTGAATTCGCGTCGTTGATTCTGAGAGAGAAGAAGTGAGAAGAGGAATGAGAAAGAGAGAGAGAGAGAGGACATACCGCCGATTAGTCGAAGTTCGTTGGTTGCGCCGATGAATGTTCGTTGATTCTTTCTGCCTGAGAGTGTGAGGTCGTGCCGGTGAGTGTTCGACTACTAAGATGAGAGGTTCGGCTAGAAAGTGATGAATGAGAAGAGAGGAGTTATGAACTTATGATATCTAGGGTTTTTGGTTTAACCTAAAAGTCGAGCCAGGCTTTTCTAACAAATCCTAAGCCTAGCTCGTAAAATAGTTAGGCTCGGGATTTTAGGCCTGAGGTCAAGCTTGTGGGCTCAATTTTGTGTTCAAGCACATCTGGGGCCGAGCGGGGCCGACTTGTCGGGCTACTTGGCCCATGAACAGGTCTAGCCATTGTCCCCCCCCCCCCAAGCCCCAAGTCCCCCCAACCACTAGTATCAACTTTTTAGAGGGGTTTTTTAATTAAATACCCCCTAACAGTTGTTAGGGGTATTTATGTATTTTGCTTATGGAGGGGAGAAAAATGACACAAATGCCCCCCAATAGCTATATAACCACTAGTTTAGGGGGGTTTTTTGGGTAAAGTTATAAATAACTTTACAATGACCAAAATACCCCTCCCAACAACTAAAAGACGGTTAATTTTTGTGGTATTTTGAGCAATTGAATTATTTTCAATTCATATAAATAGCCCTATGGCCCCTATCCTCTACCATTCTTCTCATCACACCAATTCAACAATCAACATTAAACAATTCTCTTATTCTCTTAATCTCTTCAGTCTTTCCTCTCTCAATCTCTCACTTTCTCAGCCTCTCATACATTCTCTGCAATCTGAGTGAACTCTGATAGTCTCATAGTCTGATTGGTTGATTGACCGATTCTCCAAGTTAGCAATTTGGGAGGTTTGGAGCCTTGGACGTTGTCACATTGAAAGGCTTTAACCATTGAAATCAAGTTGGGATTCTAAATCGGCAATCTAGGGTAAGTCCAATTAAATTAATTTTATTTTTTTAGAATTAAAAAATGGCCAACTCTTCCCAAAACCCTAAGTTTAGTAGACCGATTTAGAAAATATTTAAAATAGAGGATGTTGAGGGGTAGGGAAAATAGCAGTTTGCCAAAAATGTAGAAAAAACTTTAGCTATTGTAGCAACGGTGGTATTGACCATTTGACTAGACATTTTTTCACACATGAGAAGGAAAAAGAAATAACCCATAATTTAAATGAATAGTTGAAACAATGGAAAATAAATTTTTAAAATATTGGAAGAAGTCGAACAACATTTCTCGCCACCAATCCCACCAGGGCACGTGATCTGTGATCTACTAACCCCTCCGTTATCTACAGGCTATAGTTCCACCGGAGCCTTGTTTAGTTGTTTTAGTGTAGGACCTGCAAGTAACATTGTACCAAGGTTGGCTAGATGCAGTCGTGAATTATGATGCAGAATATATATTACAACTATACAATTACAAGACAAAGGAGGGCATGATACTAATACATACACCGGATATTTAACTTGAAGCAAATGATGAAAGTGTGTGTGAATGCTTTCATCAAATCATCATAATGTATATGTAAATTTTGTTTAAATTGTAAATTTTAACATATAACCCATAATTTTTTATTTTTTTCAAATTATTATAAATTTTGTTTTAATTTTATTTAATTTATTTGCTATTAAATTTAATTTTGTATTCTCAATTTGTAACTATACTGTAGTTTTTATATTTTATTAATTTATTCCATTTTCATATTTCATTCATCTAAGTATGAAGTATGAAGTATGAAGTATCCAACCATTGTATATTTCAATATTTGCATGCTTTGTAATTTGTATCATTATTCATTCAAATTTAAATGAAATAAAATTCCTATTTGAATTGTTTTATACTTTTATTTATTTATTTATTGGGTAATCGTAAATTTGTAATCCATAACCATTTCCTAATATCCATTTAGTCTAGCCCAAGGCCCACCCTATGGCCCAACCCGACATGGCCTGTAACCTAGTTCGGCCCAGGCCTACGGCATGGCACGGGCCCGCATTGGCCTGGGCTGTGAACCAGGCCAGGCCGATCCCCAGAAAATTCACCGGGGAGGGTGACACGACCCACTTGACACCTCTACATTTGAGGGAAAGACAAAGCGACACAACGACAAAGCTAAGTGGGTTGATATCCAATCTTCATTCTCAATTACTTGATCCCTAGGAAACTAGGAAATCCTAACCTGACAAATGGATTTTATTTGCACCTCTTAGAGCTAACCTGTTTTCCCCTCATTTGCAAAGTCCTATTAATTTTCCTAATTGCATAATGTTCCTTAGTCTTCTTGTTGAAATCATATCCAAACTTGGCGTCTTTGTTATTTTAGAGAGAGTGATGATTCGTTATCCTTTCATTTGTTGTATAGCAAAACTCAATCCAATCTGCATGAGTAATTCGGTCAGATCCTTTTTTGAAGGCAAGCTGAGCATAAGCTTTGAACAAATACTGGCATGAACAAGGCAAACCATCTGGACTAGAAGACATTAGCTCTTCTAAGCTAGGAATTACTTCCAAAGAGATATTTCGATCTCACCTTGACTGGTCACAAAGGTGTTCGTATCAGGGCACCAAACCTCATAGAGGGCTCTATAAATGTTGTTAGGCAAACTATACACATGAGTAGCTACATGGTCCACTTGACACAATTCTTTCATGTTCTCTATTGTGAGCGTTATAAAAACTGGGTTCACTTGCCACTTGGGCTGGAAATGGAGTCACCACCCATCATTTATGGAATTGGAGGTGATAGGAACTCTGAGAATGATTTTTAAAATGCTTTGCTTTAATAATGACTCCAAAACCCAAGAAACCAATCCAACCAGTCCAAGTAAGACTCTGATGGGAGAGGGAAGGGATTAGGCACCCCTCTCCCGAGTTCAATAGGTGGGACTCACATAGGATTATCTAACAAACACAATAGTAACTATTTAATCAAATGAAAACATGCTAACGACAAAAATAATCTATCTCACCAGAATCAAACAACTACTATACTTGCATTAGAACAACTGAAGCACAAAGAAACTATGATCTAATTAATCCGTACAAATAAGGGATACTTGGAAACATAGCAAATGATGAAACAAAATTAAAATTGCACTACTTTAACCCATCTAGACATAATCTACCAACAATGATCAAGAGAAGAACAAATTATATAAAATGACAGGGAATGTAATGATTCAGATCCCTAAATAACTAGCAATTTTATAGTAAAAAATATGAAAGACTATTACAACATAGAAAAAATCTACGAAAGAATTGAGTGAGATTACAAAGCTTACAGGATCCAGTTCGGTGGAACATCATCATTGACACCGTATTTTCCCTCTCCTTAAATCCATACAACAGCAGGATACAAGATAATGAAATAAATAAAAAAAAAAAAAAAAAAAAAGCAAGAAGTAAATCAAACAAAGGGGAATTAATGGCAAGGTTACCTGATAATTTTCGGCCTGATGTTTTGAACACTACAACGGGGAGCTGCAGATTTACTAGGTTTAGATCATTCTAAAGTAAGATTAATACGGGCTTGCAATCAAGAAATAACCAAGGATAGTGCTGCTTAGCATAGATCGCATTCAAGAGAAAGACAGAACACTTGAACCTCCACTACGACTGGAAACTCTGTTCAACTGACGTAGAGAACAGAGCGAGGGACTGATCTTTGATTTCGAATCTAAGAGGATGTAACTGGTGATTGCCTATTCCACTGCTTACGCTGGAGAAACAGTGCAAAGACGCCACTCTATGTTCAGAGACGAGAGGAGGAAGATGAGCTCACTGTGTTGAAAAGAGAATTTTGGGAGATTGCTAAAATGGAAAGTAATGGAAAGGGAAAGAGGGAAAGAATGAGAGAGAATGGGAAATTGGTTGCCGTTGGTCAATGGTTTGAATTCCGTTGTCGCAAGAAGAAGATGGCGAGCTATGCGTGATACTAGATTATAATGGATTTGGAATAAGAAGAAGAGGAAGAAGGAAAAGAAGAACAAGAGGAAGAAAAGGAAAGAGAAGCAAAAGGAAGGGAGAGAGGGAGGGAACGAGTGGCACAACCGCTGCTACTCAATGTTGCAGCGGCGGGGGAGTAGTAGGGGTGAAGCCGAAGAAGAAAGATGGAAAGAAGAAGAAGAAGAAGAAGAAGAAGAGAAAAAGAGGGAGCGAGAGAAAGAGTGGGAGAGAGAGAGTACTAAGAGAGGGAGAGACCAGTGAAGGGTGGGTTTTGTCGCCGAGTGGTGCCGCTCTGGTTCTGCGCTCGAAGGGGAAGACGATGAATAATCTCTCCTTCAATTTTTTTTCGGATATAGGGCGAATGAAAGCTTAGGTTGAACTTATATGGGAGGTAGGGGCATTTTTATAATTTTGGGGACTCTGAATGGTATTTTTGTAATTTTAGAAAAGAATTGTCAAATTAGGTGAAAGGGTGGTCAAACCGGGGTTCTGGTCCAATGGTGCGTGGTTTTGGGTCAAAAGGGTGGAGGGTTGAGATGGGTCTAATCACAAAGAGGGGTCTTGTGTTTGTAGGCTAACGAGATTGGCCGAAACAGAACCTTTTTTTGATTAAAAGGTAAATTGAGGAATCTTCAATTGAAATTTGATGGGGTGGGGTTTTTGGAGGTCCTGAGTTGTTTGGTGGGGTTGGATCGGGACAAATAGACCCAGATTAGACAGATTTGGAAAAGGTTTCGTTCAACTAATCTAGGGGCTCAGAAAGAAATCTAGGTATGATCAAGGGGCAAACATGGTCTGTTTTGGATGAAATTTTATAGGTGGGTGTTTGGAGGCATCTGGGATATGATAATGATGTCTAATTAATTTTGGAGAGTCAAGGTCAGATGAATGGGGAAATCTAGGGTTGAAACTTTATGGGAAGGTGTTATGTTATGTATGGAGTATAAAGATGTGGTTTGATCAGTTCAAATGTGTCTAAGGGAATTTAGGTTCTGAATGGTTAGGCTAACGAGAAGGGTTAAAAAGGAATATTTGTTTAATGAAAGGGTAAATAGAGGAATCGTGAGTTGAAATTTTATGGGTAGGTGTTCTGGGAGGCCCTGGGTTTGGTGGTTGTGTTTGATTTAAAGGTTAAGGTGTAAGTGGGGGTTGATCAGGGCCATCGGATAGGTATTGGGCAGGTTCAGTGATGAACTTAAGGGCTCTAAGGCTAAACGTTGGGTTTTTTGGGTTTTTGGGTGTTTCGAAAGGGTCAAATGAGTCTGATTAGGTGTTTAGGGTGAATTGGGGATAGAGGTGGCTGACTGAGCAAAAATCGAGTGCTGATACATGTGTCTCAAAGACGGTTGTATACTTTGTGACCCCAATCCCAAAATTCGCTAAGATACGGAATCTCCCCTCTTGGGCTTAGAATAAAACCACACTTCGTAGACGGCTATTTGTTGTATCTTCTCTGCAATATAGGGAAATGGACGGCTATTTGTTATGGTATGGTGGAAGGGATGTTTTAAGCATGGTTGCTAGGGGTGTCAAGGGTATTCGAAAATCTGATTTCAAATTTGATATTCAACATAATCGAATCAAATTCAGATAATTCGAATATCTAATCTGTCGAATTCGGATATCCTACTTGGATTCGAATTCGGATATGACCTTATTCGATTTGATAAATATCCAAATTCGATCAATTATTTAATTCTTATATATAATATATAAAATATTTTATATAATAATTAAGTTATATAAATAATTTATATATTTATATACTTTATATCAATGAAATATTTGTTTTATATATTTATTAATTATCTAAAATAATTGATTAATTGAATTCGAATCGAATTGAATATTCAAATATTTAATCGGATTTGCATTTGGATATTAATTTTCAATATCCGTAGGATATCGAATCGAATTCGGATATCGGATTTTCTAATCAGATCCGAATTTGGATATTGCCTTATCCAATTTGAATTTGATCCGTTTACACCCCTAATGGTTGCTTAAGTGTAGTAATATGATCCCCTTGGTGCATTTCATGGTTCCTAGGGTACCAACTAATCTTTGTCATCCTTGAAAGTGGCTCTGGCTCCACTCCACCTCAACCATAAGGACCTGTCATCAGCTCATCAATGACAAGTACAAGCTCAGTGTAATGAGCACTCCTCGACCCATGGGTTTTTACCAATACGCTTGGAAAGCGAAGGAACCGTCCCTTCAAAGCGGGATCCATGTGCACCATGACCCACCCTTCTTGACGAAAGCTCCTTGGCAAAGAGGGTGTAGGAGATGATGAAGAGACATCGTCACAAGGTGAACTAAAGGAAGTCATTACCTACATAAGCAAAATAAGAGTGTTAGTACCATATGACATATTTACTTTAAACTAAAGAAGCAAGATATTTGTGGCACTCTTTGGCGAAGAAGCTCTTTGCAAACTAATCCCTAAATCCAAGAGACTTCGGACCCAAAAGTCTACGAAGCTCTAGACCTAGGGACCCCGTACCATTGAAGGTCAGTGAGGGCTTGTTGTTGATGAAGCTCCGCATGTTGTAACTCTCTGATGAAGAAATTCTATGCAAGCTAATTCCTAAATCCAAGAGACCTCGGACCCGAAAGTCTACGAAGCTCTAGACCTAGGGACCCCGGACCATTGAAGGTATGCAAGGGCCTGTTGATGATGAAGCCATATAAATGTGCCAAGCAATGAAGTTCTTACTCAACATGTCCTATAGAAGTAAATGGATCTCATGATACATGGAATAAATTGCTTCTCCACTAAAGGGAACTTTCCATGAGTACCTATGCAACCAAAACACCATGTTAGTTACAATTACGACATGGCAAAAGTTTGTGAGAATGCCAAGTTTCAAGGTTCATAGGTTAAGAGTGACTATTTGAACAATGATCATTAAAAACATCAGCACTTTTAGCCCATGACTATCTTTCGAGTCCATGGGATTTACAGCATTTTCAACTATTCTGGAATGATGAACAATAGACAAAGATAAACATGCACTTAAAGCATATTGTAGTTATAAAGCATAAATGCTCAGGGAGCGTTTCAATCATCCTTGTTCGATAAAAAGACAAATGAAAAGTAAAGGAAGAAGAGAAGCGTAGAATGGGAGTGGATATTATGTTTATGTATTACAAACTTCACTTAACTGTCTACACATTTGAAATTGTGGCAATTGAGTAGTCCACAAAAGACATACAGTCCAATCGCGTTTTGCATTCTTAAAGCCTAAGATGACATTAGTGATCATGGGGATAAGGAAATAGTTGGACCCTTGGCTTCTATTAGTACAAAGAGACCTACCATGGTGAAGCTAGTTGAAAGACAAGGATTTGCAAAATCTAGAATCCCAATTTGTAAGCCGAGGTTCATCGTTCACTCACAAAAGAAAAAAAAAAAAAAAAATCAGAATGAAATGAGGGCCATCTAAGCGGATTGCTACACGCTGGGATGCATAGCTTCAAGACCATTAAGTAAGGGGAATTGAAAATCGGAATGTAACCGACGATTATTAAATGAGGGCCATCTAAGCGGATTGTGACACGTTGGGAGGCATAACTTCACGCCAGTTGTCCTCTTCAGTTCATCCAAATCATGTGTTGACCCAGTTTCCATGGAAAGCACCGAGACTATCTAATCATTGTTTCAAAGTGGATCAAATCAGAATGTGAAGAGCTCACTTCCTGTTTTCGGGTAAAGAGTTGACTAGATGACCAAAACAAGATAGATCAACGGGTGAATTTTTTAAACTATCATTATAGTTTAGCTAATTGATTGTGTAAAATTGATTAACTCTACTTTTATGGTTTATGGCAATTGACTAATACCTTTCTTACCGTTAGCTCCATTCAAATGAAAATGAAAAAGATTATTTTATCCTTTATTCTTTTTTAAATTTTCAAAATAAAACAGATAAACCTTTTGATTAAAGAAGAGAAGATAAATAAATCTTCCGCTGCAGGAGCCTTGTTAGCACTTCTCTCTATTCTTTTGTAATCATCCATGTGCTTCTCTCCTACCTCTCAACCGAAACAAAGGCGGCAATGATTCCTTCCCACTGATTTCTTCCCTTATTCTCCTCTATTTTCTTTAACCAGAACTGTTAATATTTTCCTTAACCAGAATCAGTTAACAACTCTAGAAGGGCATTTGGCAACAACCTGTGCGATCGTAATATCTACAAACTAGACCCTCCAAATCCAAGATTCAGTCCTTTCAGTTTCAAAGGTTGAGTGGTAATACACTACCATTCACGCACGGAATCTTTAATACCTCCATAAGCTACGTGTTCAGATGTTTCCGCCTGCAATCAGAAAAAGGAATTGGAAATTTTAAACAATAATTGAATCTGAAGAGAAGCCTAGAGAATTTGAGAGCAGAACACATGAAAAAAAGTCTGAGAAATAAAAATAGACCCAGAATATTCAGAGCTCTAATGGCGGAAATAGGACCTTTTTTTTTGTACAAATTGTGAGAAGGACGGAACTAGAAACGACTTTGGTGCATAAACCGCCTCCCCCATCCCTCTTCACACCTCTTTTTCTCTCTCTCTCGTGAAACAATGGCTAGCTAGCACTTAAGACCAGGCGGAGCAGAGGCTCTAAGAGAAATGCTCTCGCTAAAGTCTGCAACCTGGTTCCTTTGTTTATCTGCTAGAGGGATTTCAGGATCCAACGAGCGGAGGTGACGAAGGGGCCTGCAAAAATCTCATCACTCAGCACAATTAAGATCCAGTGTTGGAGATGCCAGTGCCAATGCCAGAGATGTCAGTGTCGTGTGTGAGAGCTGGTGCCAGAGGGGACAATAACATATTCCTTAAGTCGGTGTTGGAAGTTATAATAAAGGTAAATTGAGTATTTTTGGAAATTATAACAGTAATGTGAGAGACATTTAAATGGTTTATGACGGAACATTAACGGTAAGGGAAGAATTAGTTAATTGTCAGAAACAATAGGAATAGCATTAGTCAATTTTTAACCAATAAGGATATATTTAGATAATTAACTAAACCACAATGGTAGTTTAATAAATTTACCTTAGATCAACCCATTAGAATATGCCCATGGTGGTGAATAGGAAGAGGATGATGTTGATACCATGAATAGGGTTAAAAGGAAAAGGTGCAACAAAGAAAAGAAGTATTGGTGGCTTTGATGGTGGGCATAAAGAAAAAAGAAAATTACATTGGGTTTGCCGAATTGTTGAATTAAAATACCATGAGACAGCAAAGAATCAATAAAAAGAAAGAAATTCCGCATCAATTAAACTTAAGCACATGGATGCCTTTGCAAATTAAGTATTCATGTAGCAATATTGGAAAGTGTGCAAATCATAAAGTCATGTGATACAACATCATTAGAAGAAGGAGAAAATAACCACTAAAGCTGTAATTTCGATGATAGCTTACAGTCTCAACCAAAAGAATTCATATGATAAAGATTTGGTGGCTTCCAATATTACATCAACAAAAAAGAAAACCCTACTAATGTGGTAAGGTTTGTTTATACAAAAGTTGTGGGGAAGTGTTTGTATTGTACTAAAAGTCTGAGACTTCAAGAGTGATACTTTCCAACAATTACGTAATATTGGGGCTCTCAAATCAATGGAGCAGTTTAGAGCCGCAAGATAGATGATATCTTAACACCATCTCTCTCTGCACAAAGTTTAATGGCGACTCCTTATCAACATAGTGACAGGTCTTAGTGTCTTTATACATCAAGGATGCATTGAGCGTGGAAGATCAATCCATCCAAGGCATAATAAGAAACTAGTTGGTATGGAAGGCATGAGTTATTGAATGATTGATACATTCTCCTCGGATATCTGATCATAACAAACTTCAAGCTCGGGGAAACTCATTTACTTTACAAAGAATAAGGAGTGTAATTTTTCAAAGAACTCTCCAAAATTTGAATGTGATATATACATACTCCTATTACCGAACATTGACATGTGTAGCAAGGCTTTTGTGTTCTTGATTCGAAGGCCTAAAGGACTAGAGGTTGAACAAGATCTCCACAAACATTCAAGTCAAGTTGCCATACAACATCAAAATCAACATCATCGAAGACATTGGCACTACACTAAACTCTGTTACCTCATCCTTGAGGGGGCATTTGTAGACATATCAATTTTTAAGCCAAATAAATGGGCTTAATTTACATGATAGCCTCTAAATTAATATGAGCCTCCATGGGCCCAAGGCCCTATTTTACATAAATATGACTTAGTGGCCCAAGGATCCAAATGTATCAAGTCCAATATGGTTCATGTCCTATTTTAATAGGGTAGTCGCATTAGCAATACCACTAACTCCTACATAATGGTGCATGCATGGGAATTAACCCTAACCCAACACCCCACTCACATGGGATTGGTTAGCTAAGTGGACTAAGGTGGAAGCCCTAATCCTAGGCTATAAATAACCTTGCTTAGGAAGAAAGAGCTTTTCTTTTTCACAAGCACAATACAAGAAGCTCTTAGACACCAACATTGAAAATTACAAGCAACTACAAGCTCCTGCAAACTCAAGCAACAACAAGATTAAGAGAGAAGAAAGAAGGGAAAAGTCTCTTCGTTCTCTACAACACACTTGGATTCAAGTTCTCCCAAGAATATCAAACCACCACAAAAGGGCCCTTCTTAGAGAAGCATTCTTCACATCCGATCAAGTGTGAAGCCCGGAGTGAAGAAATCTACATTAAATCTCCAAAAGCATGAAAATCAAAAAAATCTACATCAATACTTTAAGAAGTACGAGAAACACGCCAACGACCATCGTCTTCACTGAATTCGACCATTAATCAAAGGTTGCTCACATCATCGAGTAGAAATCAAAGAGAGTTCAAATCCCTTGTATTTTTCTTTATTACAAATTTATTTTTGTAATTTGTCTTCATATTTTGTGTTAATTGAAATACACAAAATTTATGTCAACACCTGCATTCTGCTAAACCATTCCAAGCCCTTATCCTAGCATCCAGAAGACCCGTAACCTTTTAAGTTCAAGTTTACTTCATCAAAATTGAACAACATTTCAAGTTAGGCATACATGGGGACATCGTAGGCTTGATAGCTAGATTAGAGATTGAGATGCTTTTAAGGTATAGGAATAGAAACAAGAGATGACTAGACTAGAGATTGAGATGTAATAGCAAAGGAGATGACTAAACTAGAGATGGATGAAACAAGTATAAGTTTAAATAAGTGTCCAATGAGGCCATCACATCAGGTATAAGTTTAAATATACATCATTATAAATATCACAACCCTAAATGAGTGTGTCTTCCACTTCCATTCTCTTCTAACCAATTCAATTGTCTTTCCACTTTCATATTTCAGTCTATCCATGGGTGTGTCAAAATATAAAAAAGTTCAAAAAATAGCATGGGTGTGTCAAATATATCAAAATTCAAAGAATAACACAACTGTAAGTTAAATGCCTGAAATAACCCATGTCATTGTATGGGCTCTCACGACTATGAGTATCTTAAATCCTGACCACTTTGTTCTTCTGCCTACACACACCAATTGGAATGAAGGTCAATACAAACGTCAATTGAATTAATAAATTATTATGATAACTAAAAACAGTGTCTTCACTTGTCTTCCTATTGAAGCAATGTCTAGGTGTTAGAGGTTTCCAAGCCAACTCTACCACCTCTACCACTCCTAATAGACTTCCCCCTCCCTCTTGTTCTACCATTCCTACCGGACCTTCCACTTGTACTACCAACTGTTGATCCTGATGATGACCCAACTTCATAAGTTGTTGGAGTTTGATGGGGCATGTATGAATTAGCAACTTGTGTAGATATAACCCTTCTCTTGGCTAGCAACAACAAGTCTTTGTACCTACAATTCAAATACCCTACTTAGTACACTGTACACAGTACACAAAAAAATAGATAGTGGTAATAAGTTCATTTGTGTTGAGGCTTATGTGATTTTACCTCTAGAGTCTCTCTGTTCATATTTGGAAGAGGGCTCTGCAATTCCTTCTGTTGTGCCCTAATATACCACAAATAGAACACATAATTGTCTTACGTTCCAATGGGGCACGGTATTATGGGGTTGCTTTATCCTCTTCTATTCTTCTACTAGTTAGGGGTCGACCTGGCCTCCTCCTTACTATGAGAGGTCTAATTGGGTGGTGTTGCACTTGTCGCCAATATTTTCGCCCCAGGAGAGCATGAATAAAGTGATTGTACACCTTTCCATAGGTGGCTTTGTGGAAGGCTTTGTCGTATAGGTCCTCCACCCTACCTCTTGTATAAGTAAGCACTCCAAGTGCATGAGCACAATGTAGGCCACTTATATCCCAAACCTTACATGTGCATGGCATTACATCCATATTGGTGGCATTGTCAACTAAGTCAGCTCCTAGTGTTTGATATTAGATGTAAATTAGTCCTCTAATATCAAGATTAAATTTACTGATTAGCATAATAGAACAGATCTGAATAATTGTATAAGAGAGGAGATGACGAAGAGAAGAGGTAAGAGAAGAAGAAGTCGAATTAATCACCCTTCTCCTCTAACCCTATTTTTTATTAATCTCTAAAAAATTGATGATGACAAGTATACTCTTAAATGGGCGGCGAGCATGGCAGTTACATAAAAAAGTAAAATAAGAACAAATAGCAGGCCCATTAAGTGAGGCCCATCAACATAAAATAAAAGATAAAATAAAAGATATCACATGAGAAGCTGTTAGGGCCCATTCGGCCCAATCTCTTTACACTCCCCCTCAAGCTGAGCATAGATGTCAATCATGCCCAGCTTGCTTATATAGTGTGTCAATTTCCCCCTGGGAACTATCTTGGTCAAGATATCAACCAGTTGCTCTTCTAATGTGATAAATGGTAAACAAACTTCTCCTGAAGAGACTCTTTCCCTTAGGCTATGTTTGTTTGCTGAGAAATGGATGAAAAAAGGGAATATTCCTGAATGATTCTCTCTTTCTTGTGTTTGTTTACTGATAAACAGTGTTTTGGGATGAGAAACTAGGGGGACGTGGGTTCCCAAAATTTAGTGAGCGAGATCACACCATTTTGGTGCGACCCCGGTGAGAAAAGAAAAGTATAAGAAAATCTATCGGGTTTGTCAGAGCAAGAAGTCGACAAGCTCGTCTCCCCTTCAAAGCCGTTATTCCAACGACCATATCTCGGTAGCTTCTCCGGCGATCTCTGTGGAAGGTAACACAAGATCCATGAATCCCTCTCTCTAGCGGTCCTATTTTACCCTTTTTTTTTCCTTTTGCGTTCCATGGTTCTTGCTCAGCAAAGAAATCTTGAGTTACCTTTCTGTGTTCTTCGGCCATCTCTGTGTTTTCTTTCTGATATCATTGTTGATCTAAGCCAAAATCTTGAGATAGAAAAACCATCTTCTCTCTTTGAATTGAAGAAATGGGGATTTTGATGATTATAAATAGAAATGGGGATTTTGGGTATGTTAGAGGGTTAAATGTAGTTAGAAATTATTCATGGTTTGAGTTGTGATGGTATAAGGTGCTTGTTTATGAAATCGATGGGAGATATTTGGGTTTGGATTCATTTTATTGTAGGTATAAGATATTTGGGTTTTGTTTTTCCTCTCTAAAGAATGATGTTATTATCTGTTTATGTGATTTTATTCATTTATTTGTTGTTCTGCTTTTTTGTTTTTCTCCAACATAGGATTTGAGTATTTCTAATCAAGGCACACTTAGTGGAGTTTGTAACACTTGTTTCTTATCATTCTAAAAACACCTTAGCACTTTTTTTTTGGGGGGGGGATTATTTTGTTCTAGCGAACTACTATGTCTAAATTACTCAAGTACAATTTTACACTGATTGAGTTAGTACTAGTCAAATCTAGTTAATGATAGTGAATTTCTTATCAAAAAATCAAAAACCTAATTTTAAGCTGATCAAATTGGTAAAACGAATTAACTATCTTATTTGAGAAGTTTCTTCTAAATGTAAGGAAGTTCTATAGGTTCAGGTTTGCTATTCTGGTAAAGCTGGTAACTGTTGATATTGCATACTAGGCTACTAGCATTCATATCTTATCTTAACCTTTTACTCTAATATACTTTTTTTAACTTTTTTTTGTAGGGAGAGGTAGATGGGGAAGAAAGAAAAGCTAAAAACATTTGAAAATGCAATTTGGTTTAATAATAATTTTGAGCCATTGATCCTATTCATGTACTTCAAAATTTTTATGTGTTTTCCCCTTTAAATAAAGTGCCTTTAAATTGGAATATTTGCATTTACAAATACAGAGTATTTTCTAACAAGCTTTGTTTGTTGAGTCAAAAGGATAAAACTTGTTTCTTTGATTTGACAAAGCAATATGAGTCTAATGTAAGTTTTGATATGATTAAATCCATGCTGAAACTTGATTGCATTGTTCAGATTGTATATAATTTTATTCAATGGGATGGTGCTGGGAAGTAAAATGTAAATATTGTCTTATGTGCTTCTTGTATCAAAACAAAAGGAAAATGAATTAGCATTCTAATCATTGAGAAAAAGAAAAAGAAAAAAAAAAAGAAACCTTGCCATTTTTTATTTATCAAAGTCAAGTTCCATGTAAATTTGCAACATGCTTAGGTTCCTTTTCAAACTTGCTTTGAAAATTCCTATTTATATAGTGTTTTATGAATGGAAAACTCTGAGAGTACTTCACATTGTACATTACCGTACACCCCAAGCTCTAAGAACCCCTTGTGTTTTGCTTTGTAAATGGCTATGAATGCTTTGCTTTGTAAATGGCTATGATGCTTTGCTTTGTAAATGGCTATGGATGCAAGTAATTGAGGGTAAGTATGGTAGCTCCTAGGTTGGTCTGCTCTCCCTTCTCACCTTTACCATGGCACTAGTGTGTGGAAAGATATTGTGGTGCGTCTTCCTCTGTTTCAAAGACATAAAATTTAAAGTAGGGGAGGGAAGCAGAGTCTACTTCTAGAAGGACATTTGGTGTTTAGATCAGCCTTTAGTCGAGGCCTTCCTGACTTTGTTCTCCATTGCCTTTAACAGAGATGGTGTGGTAAGGGGATTTCTTGGAGTTTGTTAATGGTCACTTAGTTTGGTTCCCTAGGTATTGAAGGAAACTTAAATGATTGGGAGGTGGATGCACTCCAAAATCTATTAGGGAGTTAATTATCAAAAAAAAAAAATGTTAGGGAGTTTGCAGAAGGTTCAAGTCAATCTGAACTCTAGTGATACTAGAGTGTGGACTTGTGAAAAGAATGGATGATTCACTATTAAATCTTGTTGTGCAGTCGTGCTTGGTAATGGTTTTAAAGTGGTCTGATCCTGGTTTTGGAAGTCTCAAGTTCCCTCAAAGATTATCTCTTTCTTATGGCTTGCAGCAAGGGGTAAAGTTCAAACAATGGATGTTTTACTAAAGCAAGGCTTGACCTTCAAAGGTACCAGTGGCTTGTGTGGGCTAGCTCCTGTTGAATAGTATTCTATGTTAAATGGTAAACAATTTCAGTGTGCATGGTATCACATTGATTTAGTTAGTTTCGTAAGGAAATAGAAATCATGCTCTTTTTATCAAATCCTGTAGATGATGCTTTGTTTTGCTCTCACATGTGGCATTTGGAATGACTTAAAAGGACTTTTGAGGGTCTGAAAATTCCCATACCAGAATTTCCTAGATTACCCATGCTATGGCAATCAAAATTGAGTTTGATGAGGTTTGGGACTGGTGGACTTCAATCCACCATTGCTATACCCTCTGAAAGAAATTAAAAAGTGGTATTTCTTGATTAGGGATAGAATAGTAATTGTGTTGAAGATATTGAAGGGAGATGGAGCAAGTGGAACATAGATCTTGGGTATCTGGATTACTGATCATGGGTTCCACGTTGTGCCAATAGCTTCACTTTTAGTGTGTATTTTGCATTCAACATATTGTTCAATCATTCCTTGCCTTATTTAGGTAACATAAATACAGAGGTTAGAGGATCTGTCGTCTAGAGGTTAGGAGGTTTAGAGTCAGGTGGAGATCATATTAATCTTGAAAAGTGAATTAGGGATTTGGGTCTGAAATTGGAAGTGCCTTGGGTGAAGGTAGCATGAGTTTTGATTATGAGTATGACTAATTGTGCCAATATATGCATGGTGGATAGTGCTCCGTATGCATTTTTCCCACACTTAATCTAGTAACTTGGAAAAAAGGATTATAACCTATTGGCCATGCATTCGAGGTGGCTCCATGTAATGTGCAAACTCTAGCTATTTCCTTGGAAAAATATTAGCTCAATATTACAAGATCTCCATTTCATGCAATGTAATATTTGGTATAAGTTGCTGGAATTCCAAGTTCATGTAATGATGTTAACAACTTGCTTTATGTTAGAACTACATGTTATTCTTCTATCTTATTCTTTTATATGGTATTGTGCATGATTGTTGCCATTCCAATTCATGCAATATACGTGTTTTCTAACTTTTTATATTTTAAATAGGTAAATATTATCTTGTAGATGTAGGATTTTCATTAAAGACGGGGTTCATTATACCATATCGAAACACATGATACCATCTAAAGGAATGGGGTGCACATCAACCTGAGAACCCAAAAGAACTGTTCAACCTTCGACACTCATCACATAGAAATGCCATTGGACGGATCTTTGGGATATTGAAGAAACGCTTTCCAATCTTGGTATCTTAGTAACATTACTCTTTTAAGTCATAGGTGAAGATTGTGTCTACATGCTGCATCTTACACAACCATGTCATAGGTGTGGATCCGTATGATTTTATCATGCGTCAGTATGATGGAAAAGTAGTTGATTATGAGGATGATGTAGGAATTGATGATTTAAATGATGATAAAGCAGAGAATACACAAATCTCCTAACTATCTCAACGAGCTAGTAGAAATGAACAATCAAGGGAAGGAACTCATCTCAGAGAAGAAATAGCTACCCAAATGTGGGCTGATTATGTCTTGTATCGATCTATGGCTCGACATTAATTTCTTCCTGTTGTTTAACTCTTTCTTTATAATATAACTTTTGTTGTATAAATTTTTTTTCTGTGTGCACTAACTTCTTTAACTGATTATAATGTTTGATTTTATTAATTGCATATTGTTATTTATACAAAAATACATTGTATTAATTGGTGTTATAGATATATATTGTTAATTTGCATTGTTCATTTGATTAGCACGAAATAGAAATGGACTCTTCTAGCTCTCAGCTTGAAAACAAGATTGGAAAAACAAATATGAATTTGACACAAGACATGGATAATTTACTCATTGACACACTTACTGAGCAGGTCAACCTTGGAAACAAGGTTGACAAAATTTCCAAATCACTGGCTTACACTGTAGCGGCACGTGTTATTAGCACAAAGTTTTCAGTTAAATGTACTCAAGGACACATACGAAATAGGCATGAAAACAATCAAGCGGAATTTTGTAATATTAAAAAACCTTTTGAATCAAAGTGGCTTTGCATGGAATGATTCAACCAAGACAATAGATGCAACACCTAATGTTTGGGCTACATATATTGAGGTAAAATAGATTAACAACACTTATACTTTAAACACTTGGTTTACAAATTATATGAAAGATGACTTATTAGTACGAAAGACGACTTATTATGGAACTCCCATGGTAAATGAGTAGGCACATCCAGAGGCAAAGCAGTTTAGATGAAAAAGCATTACAAACTATGACCAATTGGCATTGGTATGTGGAAATGATCAAGTGACTGGAAATTGTGCCTTTACAGCTAAGGAGCTAAATAAGCAAGATGCACTTTCTGCAACTGCCACTAGTGCAACACCAAATGTTGAGCATGTGTTTGATGACATTGATGCGGCTGAGAATTCTAGAGATCCTAACCTTCAAGCAAAACCGATAGAAGGAAGTAGTTTTGTAGAATGAAGAATTTTAGGAAAACGAAAGTCATATGCTGCAATTATTGCTGAACAAGTGCAAGACATTGCTACACATCTCGGGAAACTTGCATCTACAGTTGAGATAGGGTTTGGTTTATTTAGCAAGGAAAATGTGTATATCGATGTTATAAGCCTAGAAGGATGTTCAGTGGCATTTTTGATGAAAGCATATGACTTCTTAGCTGAATCTGAAAGTCGAGTTATGACATTTTATGGAGTGGAGCCAAATTTGAGGAAGGCATAGTTTCAAATGAAGTTAGGGCCTCCACATTTTGGGGACGCATTGGCAATTTGATTGTTGTCCATTTTTTTTGCGATAGTCAATCTACTTGTATTAGGTGGAATGAATGGTTATATTTTATCACAAATGAATTTATTGGTATATGGATGATTATGACTACATGGAATGAATAGGTTGAACTATTGGCATTGATGAACTAATTACAGGTTAAAGACAAATTCAAATGATTTACTGATGTATGTATGACTTTTTGAATGAAATATGTTATTGAATGCAACATCTTTAATGTACCAACAAGTCCAAATAGTAGAGCAATTTTAGTTCATAGTAGACTAATTTATTAATGCATGCACAGGTTTTTATGAACGAGTACATTGCCTATGAACAAATTCTATGATGAATGAGCAGGTCCAAATAATTAAGCATTTCTTACTCTTTTTAAGTAAAATTTTTGAATGAGCAAGTTTAATAACACTATCATGTCACGTGGCAAGTTCATTCATATGTGTCATACATTTGGGGGGTGCAAGTTGTCATAAAAGTAAATTACATGCATTTTTTTAGTTAAGAAAAAATTTCTCAGCAAACAAACACTAGAAAGTGGATTTTCTCACAAAAATTTTCTCAGCAAACAAACACATTAAACTAACTGAGAAAATAAATTTTCCTTTTCTCATCCCAACATTTCTCATCCCATCCTTTCTCAGCCCAATTTGCTCAGCAAACAAACAGACCCTTATGAAATGCCTATCAACCTCAATGTGCTTAGTTTTGTCATGCTAAATAGTATTATGTGCAATGCTGATAACAGTTTGGTCGTCACAATAGAGCACCATTGGTTTTTCATAGTCCACCCCCAACTCTTCTAGAAGGGATCGTAACCATAGTAATTCTGACACACCATGAGCCATTGCCCTATATTCTGCTTCAATTGAAGATCTAGCAACTATTGATTGTTTCTTACTCCTCCAAGACACAATATTCCCAACAACCAAAGCACAATAACCAGAGGTGGACCTTCTATCATCAATACATCCTGCCCAATCTACACTAGTAAAGGCTTCCAACTTCATGTGACCATGCTTAGCAAATAGAATACCTTTCCCTGGAGTACCTTCAAGTAGCATAGAAACCCTTTCTGCAATAGCTAGATGAGTATCTCTAGGGGAATGCATAAACTGACTAAGAACATTTACTGCATAGGAAATATCTGGCCGAGTCATGCAAAGGTATAACAACTTTCCAAGCAGTCTCTAAAACACTCCTTTATCAGACAAAGGTGCACCATCTGTGGCAGAAAGCTTATGATTAGATTAATGGGAGTGGATATGGGTTTAGCTCAAAGTTTACCAGTTCCAGCAATAAGATCAATGACATATTTGCACTGAGATATGAATATACTATCCTTAGATCAAGCAACTTCAATGCCCAAGAAATACCGAAGATCTCCCAAATCATTGATGTCAAATTCAGAATTGAGAAATGCTTTTAGTTTATTGGCCTCTTCAATGTCATTACCCGTGACCACAATATCATCAACATAAACAATCAAAAAGGTCATCAGAGAGTCATTTCTCTTTAAGAACAATGTATGATCAGATTGTGTTTGAATGTAGCCAAAGGAAACAAGAACAACCCGAAATCTTTCAAACCAAGCCCAAAGAGATTGTTTGAGACCATAAAGGGATTTGTGTAGTTTACACACCTTGCCTTTCATTTCTTTCCCATACACTCCTGAAAATAGAGACATATAGACCTCTTCATGCAGTTCTCCATTCAAAAAAGCATTCTTAACATCAAATTGGTGTAGGGGCTAGTCAAAAGTAACTGCTAGAGAAAGTAAAACCCTGACTGAAGTCATCTTAGCTACAGGAGCAAATGTCTCCAGATAGTCAATGCCATACATTTGGTATAACCCTTAGCAACCAATCGAACCTTAACCTCTCAACAGAGCCATCAGAGTGATATTTAATAGTAAACACTTATTTACAACCCACTGGTTCCTTTCCTTCCGGCAAATCCATAATGTTCTAGGTATGATTCTTATGCAATGCATCAAGTCCGGTCATCATAGCATCCCTCCATTCAGGTTGAGATAAAGCTTCCAGTACAGACCTGGGTATCACATGGGAATAAACAGAGGCAAGAAAAGAGTAGTAGGAAGGGGAGATAAGGCTGTAAGATAAGTGTTTGGATATACAATGGACTGTACACTTCCACTTGCCATTGCAAAGAGGTTTGTGTTAAGCTTAGGGACATGAAGGACAGAAGATAAAAACAGGGTGTCAGAGGTCTTTATATCACCTTTACCAGAGATGGAGGCAAGGGACCCGTCGACAAGGGATATTTTCTCTTTCCTAGACCCAAGCTTCACCTTTCTTGGTAACTCAAAAATCTCCAATCGGCTAGTGTTTTGGGTAGCAGCAAAACAACATCACTTCTTGGCAAAATCTGGCCAGAACTAAACTCTCAAAACCCTTCTACCAACTAGGCAAGTGATTCTCTATACTATAGAGAACCTATCTCTCCATACACTCTCTTGATTTTAGAGCGTATAGGACCAAAGAAAAAGAAGGAAGAGGAACTGAACCCACTCTGATACCAAGATGTAAATCGGTCCTCTAATATCAAGATTAAATTTAGTGATTAACAGAATAGAATAGATCTGAATAACTGTATAAGAGAGGAAGATGGCGAAGAGAAGAGGTAAGAGAAAAATAAGTCGAATTAATCACCCTTCTCATCTAACCCTATTTTTTATTAATCTCTAAAAAATTAATGATGTATACCCTTAAGTGGGCAGCCAACATGGCAGTTACATAAAAAAAGTAAAATAAGAATAAATAACATGCCCATTATGTAAGGTCCATTAACATAAAATAAAAAATAAAATAAAGAATATCACATGAGAGGCTGTTAGGGCCCATTCGGCCTAATCTCTTTACAATATTCATATTGTCCTAACTGGAAAACCCTAACAGACCTATTAATGTAATACAATAAGTAAGTACATGTACAATGAACTGCTTAATCCAACAACACACAACAAAATGGATCTAAAGTACATGAGCAATAAATATCACCTAGCTTCCCTTCTTCTCTTGTCAATGATTGTTTGCACCTTCAGCAATAGTTCAGACCCAGGTGCAATGGATGCCTTGTGTCCATCATATATCTTCTACATCCATCTTTTCTTTTGTCCTCAAATATCTTAACAATAGATATTGCTCTGGCCTCCCCAATCCATGCATTAAATGACTCTGTCTAGTTGTTTATTATGTCATTAGACTTAACTATTAGGTCAAACCCATGCTTGGACCATGTGTCAGGGAGGACTTTTCTAATCTTTTCATGTGCATCTCTAAATAGGCTTTTGATTATTTCCATGTAATGAACAAAGTTAGTATGGATACATAATTTCCCAACAACCCATACGACATCCTTCAATGCCTTCCCCTTGATGATTTTTTTGAAGTTACTATATAAATGTCATAGATAGAACTAGTGGTTTGCACCAGGCATGCAACATGATACTACTTTAACAGTGCCCTGCAAACAAGCATCACATTTAGTAGTGCTATTTGTACTCAAAATAAAGGAAATTAGGCATTAACTACAAACAAATATGTACATACCTTTTGCTTGTGAACATAAATGTCCATCTGTGTGGGTTACCAATACCTAGAGCATCTCTTAACTCAACCAAAAACCATGTCCAATTGTCCCTGCTTTCAGCTTCTACCACAAAATATGCTATAGGAAAGATGCCATTATTGTCATCAATCCATATAGCTGAGAGTATTATACCCCCTATTGCACTAGTCTTGGTATGGCAACCATCCAGTCCAATAATCTTTCTACGGCCATCCAAGAACGTATTCCTTGGACCTGCAAGGCATATGAAGACTTTCTTGAAAACCCTAAATGTGTCTTCTTCTGAGGCAAGTGAGGAATGTAGCTTCACAATAGACCCAATGTTGCTTACAAGCAAGGTTGTACAATACAAGGGGAGTACTGAAGCCAATAACCCCTTGATCCTATCAACAAATGTAAGTTTAACCTTGTGTATTTTCCTCCAAGAGACATTTATCCCATACATCCTCCTGATTTTAGACCTAAGCACATGGCTTGACATGTTAGGATCAACCCTTACTAGCCCTTCAATCTTTGTTGCCTCCCTATTTGTAGTCACCCTCAAACAACTATGTGTATCATTGAGGGTTTCACTATGAAGCTGCCCCCATCATGGTTAAGGGATGCATGAATCCTTCAGCCATAATCAATTGCATAACAAACCCTAATAAACCTACTCTTCTCATTTTTTTTTTCTTTTGATTTCTATACCCATCACCACACAATACTATCTCAATGCTTGCTTAAACTCTTTCACAACGGCAAACTCCATACCAACCCGAAATTTTAGATTGGAAAAGTCAAAATCCCTTGTATTGCCTCGGTACCTTGGATTGTCATACTCATTGAGTGGTCCATAATCAAACAAATCAGCATCACCACCATCATGTACACTCTCATTACCACCATCCTGTACACCCTTATTATCAACAACTTGATCATCCCCACTTGCATGGTCTACACCCTCATGATCCCCATCATCATCATCCAAACCCTCATGATCCTCACCGTCATCATCCGAACCCTCATGATCCCCAACATCATCATGTTCATAATCCTAACCATCATCATATAAACCCTCAAATTCCCCATCATCAACATCATGATGACCATATACATCATCATCACATTCAATCCCCTCATCATGGCCATGGCTATCATCAACTGCACCTCCTTCAACATCAACCACGTACCAGTCAACATTATCATCATCTTGCAATTGGTCATTTCCTTTGCCATTACACCCATCATCCATATTAACACACTTTGCTTTGATATAAGTAATGTATAATATTATCTTACATAGGTCCCCATGAATGACAAACATTACCGTTACGTCATTTTCACAACAAAGAACACCTAAATGCTCATCTAACTCCCATCCTGATATCTTGTAGTTGATTGTCACCACATTTCCAGGAGATACACTAGCCAATGAACAGAAGTTATTCAAGATGTCTAGATAGCATATTCTATCACTGTCCACATTATCCATATATCCAACTTGACCATTTACGTATGATAATTTCCCATTTGTGGTATTCTAATGACCACCATAATTGATGATGAACATATATCTACTCCAATCCATCACCTACATCATAGATATGGACAAATATAGTTACAATATGCTGATTATAAGCTACAACTATTATAGTTTATAATCTATACTATAAGATATGTTGATTGTAAATTACTATTTCCACATGATTATATATATTCTTGGTCTGTATACAACATAAGCTATATAATAAGCTATACTATAACCTACACCATAAGCAACCATATGAGCTAGACTATAAGCCACATTATAACATACATTGTAAGTTCTATAAGCTACAATTTTAAGCTACATCGACTATATTATAAGTATACACAAGCTAAATTCCCCATCTCTAACATTCAATCATGGGCCCTATATTTATTTACTAGTATTGGCAATTTCATGTGAAAACAATGTTTCTAGCATTTTGTCGAGCACCTAGATCCACATGTGGATCCTATGTGTATGAATTAAAATAGACACATGGGACCAACACACCACATATACCTAGATCTATGAGCGGTCCCCCAAAAGCTAGCTATCTGCCTCAATTCCAAATGCCATTTTACCCGGACTGAACGAGGGATTCGTCAACAAATCTCTATGAGTGGTCTCCCAAAACCTAGCTAAAAATCACATAAAAAACTGGACCATACTTTTGTGATGATAGAAAATGCAGGTTTTTAAACAATTCCTTTTGGAATCCCATTGCAAAAGAGAGTATCGGTTGTAAGAAAAAGCTCTAAGAACAAGCATAGGAAGAGGATAAATGTCATCCTTCCATCGAAAAAAAATGAAGAAAAGTAGGTTTTTCCATACAAATCTGCCGTGCACCGTCGTACCACCTGCCGGAGTTTGCAGTGAAAATCGGGCAAATGATTGTGGTTCCTTCTCTGCTCGAACGACGATAAAACAACTTTCGCAAAATGTAATATCGGTTTATGCCTTTAAGCAATTCTTCACTAACGAAGGGTAAAAAAGTAATTTGAAAAATGTAAAATCAACTTTTCTGTCCCAATTTAACGATAATGACAAGATAAGACGATATTTAAACAGTTAGGGTTCGATCGGCATAGTTTAAAAGATTTACCCTTCAATTTTCCCTGCTGTGGTCGAACCCACCCAATCACATAACAACAACTGTCCAAACTCGTGTGGCTACCTTCTACGATACGCTCGTATCTGATATCTCTGTTTTCGAGTCAGGAATGGACTCCTCTGCCCGCTTGTCACGGGGGTAATTCTACAGCGGAAGAAACCCGTGCGGCGTCCTGGCCAAGGCAGGCCAGGACAAGCCTTTGTGCGCTTAGAGGCTAGGAGTTGCCCGCTGGGATGGCCCCACCAAAGTCAGTAGCACTGGATCATGACCTCAAGTCCAATGGCCGGGGCACTCTTCTGGCTCAGACCGGTCCATGGGAGGCGCCGCTTACGTGCTAAAGGGGGACAACCATCATGGAAGGCGACTATGCGCCGATGAGGTGACTTGGCACCGATGTGTAGGGTCTCCTGTATGCCGATGATGGCAGGCACCTGTGTGCCATGATGATAGGCAACCGCTTGGGCCGGAACCCACCCGTGCGCTAGAGGCAACGGGATAGCTCAATCAGCTTGGGCAAGGGGCTGGCGAGGTGTAGGGACATGCTTGAGCCAGGCCCGCGTGCCAAGCCTCCCTTGAGTGTCGGCAGCGCAGTGCCGGTCCAACACTGTCCCCATGAGCTAGTGTGCGCCCATGAGGAACCCTGGTAGCCATACTAGCCATTAACCAGGGCCGCCCCGCAAGGGGATGATGGTCTAAGAGTGCCAAGGTTAGGCACCCAAGGAGGTCGACCACCCCTCCTCAAGGAGTACGTTAAGCTTTCGGTGGTCTGCCTGAAGATGACATCAGTTCTCCCAAAAGTCTTACAGGCGAAAATGACGGGCATGTCCCCAACGTAAGCCTGCCAAGCGTAGGCAAGGCTAAGCCTGTTTTGAACCGTAACAGGCTCCCCCACTCAATCCATTGTCGTCCTCGACAATGGGTCTTCCTCGTGAATGGGCGTCTGTGTCCCGCGCCATCCACTTCCTTGCCAGTTCCAGGGCTCGTCTGGCTAGCCCGGGTCTTGCCTATATTGGTGTCCATTTATGGGGACGGAACCATTTCACCATGCCGGCCTGCCTGGACTTCACCCCAGTGTCGAGGTTACTCAAACCGCGCAATGGCTATGCCGTTGAATTGTGAAAGAAAGGCCCTCGAAGAAATGTGTGTGGTGCTTCGCGGAGGTCCGCCCCATGTATCATCTTACCTCAAGGCTCAACCGTCTTCTTGGTAGCTTTTCGGTGATGCTACCGAACACGTTGATAGGTCTACTCCTCATGTTGGCGATGACCTGGGTACCCTTTCACCATGCTGGCCTGCAGACTTCACCTCGCCCTGTGCGGGTTACTCAAACCTAGCCATGGCTTATGCTCTCCTGGGCCCTCGAAACTACGCTTCGCCTCGCCGACTCGGGCTACATCTTCACTCCGAGGGGGCCCCACCGCTGCTGCCTCAAGGAGACTTGACCTCTTCGAACGCGAGTGTGGCAACTTTTACCCATGAGTTGCCGAACATGCACTCGCCTTGTGATAAGCTTCTGCTGCTGCAAGTGTTCAACCTGAAAACTGAGCATGTCCACCTGATACTTTGCCGGTGTAGGGCCGCCATGCTCCAACGGCTAGCGTAACCACATTCCTAACAAGGCCCACGCGTCTGCCCCCGCATGAGGACAACCACCAATGCGTCTGCCCCCGCAAAGGAAGCTGTTTTAGGGTCATTGGAATGGGAACGCGAACATTGAATGGCCTCTTGATAGGCCTGATTAACAATCTGCTCGGGCAGTGTACCCATATTCCTATCAAGGCTCACGCGTCTGCCACCGCATGAAGACAACAACCAAAGCGTCTGCAACCGCAAGGGAAGTTGTTTTAGTGTCATTGGAATGGGGCCACAAGCTATGAAATGGCCTCTTACCAGGCCTGATCTGAATTATGCGCGATCCTGGGTGGAGGTGACTAGAGACCGCACCCCACCAAATGCTGCTTGTCGAAATGACCGCTTCAACTGGCTCTGGGCTAATCTGTTGAAAACCAACTGCGGCTGCAACTGGCCAACTTGCTCTGATACCAACTGTCACGGGGGTAATTCTACAGCGGAAGAAACCCGTGCGGCGTCCTGGCCAAGGCAGGCCAGGACAAGCCTTTGTGCGCTTAGAGGCTAGGAGTTGCCCGCTGGGATGGCCCCACCAAAGTCAGTAGCACTGGATCATGACCTCAAGTCCAATGGCCGGGGCACTCTTCTGGCTCAGACCGGTCCATGGGAGGCGCCACTTACGTGCTAAAGGGGGACAACCATCATGGAAGGCGACTATGCGCCGATGAGGTGACTTGGCACCGATGTGTAGGGTCTCCTGTATGCCGATGATGGCAGGCACCTGTGTGCCATGATGATAGGCAACCGCTTGGGCCGGAACCCACCCGTGCGCTAGAGGCAACGGGATAGCTCAATCAGCTTGGGCAAGGGGCTGGCGAGGTGTAGGGACATGCTTGAGCCAGGCCCGCGTGCCAAGCCTCCCTTGAGTGTCGGCAGCGCAGTGCCGGTCCAACACTGTCCCCATGAGCTAGTGTGCGCCCATGAGGAACCCTGGTAGCCATACTAGCCATTAACCAGGGCCGCCCCGCAAGGGGATGATGGTCTAAGAGTGCCAAGGTTAGGCACCCAAGGAGGTCGACCACCCCTCCTCAAGGAGTACGTTAAGCTTTCGGTGGTCTGCCTGAAGATGACATCAGTTCTCCCAAAAGTCTTACAGGCGAAAATGACGGGCATGTCCCCAACGTAAGCCTGCCAAGCGTAGGCAAGGCTAAGCCTGTTTTGAACCGTAACACGCTGGTAATCGGGCGGATTAGTCCTAGCAGCGTCGACCGAAAGAGTCGTAACGCTTTGAAGTGATGAACTTGCGTTGTATGCCTTCTGAGACTTGAATTAACGTCTGGTGCAGATTTATATGAAATTTCTTCGACCATAATCAGGATCGCAGGAGGTGCACAGTTTCTACCGAAAAAAAGAAAAAGTAACTTTTCTACCCAAAATCTACAGAAGTTGAACCCTCCACACACGGAAGAAAAAAATTGCTATTTTTCCCTTTCCTTTACCAAAATAAAAAGGATGAATGATATTCTAATTATGAGTAGGTTGTCGTTGTCCTCGGACTATGTATTTCCATAGACACCATCAGGCGGTGTCGAAGGAGCAGAGATCGGCGATGTGGCCTGTATGAGGTCGAGGACGTGGACGCAGCCGCTGCCGCTGCCGTGGATACCGAAATTCTGTGAAGTTGCATGGAGAGCGGTTCTCGTAGAAGGGGCTTAACTTGACGGCGTAGCCGTTGAAAGGGGGTTTCGAGACCGGTATTTTGTTTCTCAAGGGTTTTAGCTGTCTGGTTGAGGCCGGAGGTGGAGAAGAGGTGGGGCGGTGATCAGAGAGATGAGAGAGGGAGGGAGCTAGTTGTCACACGCGGGGACAGTGTCAGACGAGGTTGGGACAGCTGTAACTTTTTTATTGGGTTAGCTGCAAGATTTGCAGCTCGACGATTGGGATTCGTAATTGGATAGGAATCGAGGTGAGACAGTAAAAGGCAGGAGGAAGACTGAAATTTTGCAACTCTCAAGCCCTAAAATTCTACACTTTTTCTCTTTTATACCTCTTTGTTTGGGTTACTATGATCTCTTCCAATTCCCACCTGTTGTATCTCTATTTCTCCGACATCCTTGTTCTCAGCTGAAACCTTCAATATACAGCTTTTGGTTTGATTGCAGTAGTTTTGGCGGGAAAATGGAAAATGACTCTTTAATGGGAGAAAAATCAGCTGGCAATAAGGGAACAAAAAGCGGGGTAGGGGCGGGAGCCAAAAAAAGCAAGGGAGGAAAGAAGAGGAAGGCGGGAGTGGCCGCGACAGAGGGAGAGGCTTCGACAGATTGTATTGCGGATCAAGATACTCCGCGTGTAACGGTTTCGACGTTCGATTATAATGTTGACAATTACTTCAGAGCCGTGGATACGATTTCTAAGCTTTGTGGAGAGGAGGGGGAAGCTGTCAATGCGAGTGAGGTCGAACGTTTATCCACGATGATCATTTTCTTAAGGTTAGCTTTTGCTTTGTTTTTAGAAGGTTTCTTGTTGCAGCATTGTCATATATTGTGAGTTTTTATGTGGAAAGGGATTTTGTTTCGTTATATGTGAATGGGGTGCTTATGAATTGTAGTGTAGAAAGAAATTAAGTACCCCAAGTGCGGCTACCTGCCTCTAGATATCTACTTATTAAAATTCAAGCATTCAAACGACAACAGAGATAAGACATTAGGCACTGTGACTTAGATTAATTTAACGTTGCTTCTTTGGCATGTGGAGGGCATCCTGTATGACATTTGATCTTCTCTGGTATGGCTAAATTAGCTAATTTGTTTCTTTTGAAATGAGGGGGTAGATTGATGGGGAGATGTACTTCTCTTGCTACACTAAGATTTTAACCAACTGTAGGGGCTCTCTCTTTTCCTGTATCTTGGGTTTTAGTGGTTGGTAGTTGAAGGTGACTCCTTTACCATGATGAGTTGATGAAGATTGGGAGGAGACTTACTTGGACACTTAACATCATTAGGTCTCTTTAGCATGTCCAAGGTTGCCTGCTTTTCTTTTAGCTTGTTATATGTTTTTCAATTCTTCCTTTGACGATGTTTTAAAACCTTCAAGACATGAAGCATACACCTCATGAACTTTTTTTGATAGATGGAGACCTACTTGAGGGTCTTCAGAAGATCTAGATTCATCTTTAGACTGCTTCCCCTTTTGCGAGCCAACTAGATAGTTTTCATGTGAATCAACAATGTTCAAAATTGGGTAAGCTTTTGGTGTCCGGAGAATGGACTAAACATTGAATAGATATATCTCACAATAAATTACCTATGCTCATATCATACCATTGCCCATTATTTCTGTTAGAACTGTTATATATGTAGGCAGCAGGGTATATCAGTCATTGTTTTATATTTTGCTTAAGGAAGGGTAAATCTATAATTATACCCCCATTAAGTTATAATAAATAACAGATGGGCGGCAGAAAGAAGATTCACGATTTGAACTTCTTTGTGCTTTGTCCTATTCTTTTCTTATCTATTTGTTTTTACTCCTTATTCTCTTTCTTATTCTTATTTTCTTTTCAGTTTTACCTGCAATCTAAGATCAAGCCCAGGCTATTTTCGTGGTAATAGAGTAGTCAACACCATATATTTGGTTGGGTGCATAGTTTTCAAGGTGCCAAGGTGAGGCTAGGCGATAGGGGGCACCTTGTCACCTAGTTGTCTAGGTGTTGCCTAGGCGATGGATTTTTTTAAGTACAAAGCATATACCCTAAGGTAATTCCCTAGGTTCCATAACTATATTTCCTTAATAATAATCCATAATTTTCATAAGAAAAGTATAAACTTCATGTTGAAGTATAGAAAATCAACATATCCATGAGAAGAAAAGGAAGAAAGAAAAGAAAATTCAAAAAAATATAGGGGATGATAAAGGGGTGTTATATATATATCTTTATTCAATATTAATAAAACCGACTATTATTAATACCAATAAAAATATTTAAAAATGGCTTTAATGTCACTCTTCTCTACATTACCCCTGTCGTGGAGCATAGATGTTTGCTATGTTCAAATTGCTGAATACATTAAAACAATTGGTTCTTTCAACTTCCTTGGTTAAATGTCAGCCAATTGGTTTTCAGTCTTCACATAGGGCAAGCACACCTCTTGTGAGTCATTTTTTTTTTTCCAAACAAAGTGTCTATTCACTTTGACATGTTTAGTGCAATCATGTTGTACTGGGTTGTGAGCTATGCTAGTCGCAGATCTGTTGTCACAATATAATTTCATCAGTCCATCAGCTTGTATCCCAAGTTAAGTTAATAACAACTTCAACTATAATAACTCGTACTCCATGAGTCATACTTTAAATGCTACTTTTGCATTAGATTTTGTCACAATAGATTGCTTCTTCTCCATGTAACTAGTTTTCCATTGACTATTATGAAATATCAAGAAGTGTACTGATTGTTTAGGAATTTTTAGCTTTCATTAGTTTTATTGGCTTTTTAATTGAATTCTTGCATGTATACAGAGAGTGGAAGCATTATTATTACAAACCAAGAATCATTAAGTTCACTTGTGGAACTGAAAAACTGCAACAAAAAGATGTTGTTAATGGGATAAACTTACCTCAGTTCTCTTCTGCAACTGTTCCAGAGGTACTAGATTTGATATTTTCTTATTGGCATGCCATCATTTATTCTTTTTTGTATTTATTTAATAGAAAAAAGGGAGCTTATGGTTCCTTAAGCTTCTGGTACATCTCGTCAAACAAAGCCTATAGGTCATGATGTTTTCTCTCTTTTGATATGCTTTTTTTTTTTATACTCTTTTCTGATATGCGAGTTGGAATCTTGAACACTTCAAAAGTGGAGTTGCCAAGTTGCCCTCTAACTCTTAACATTTAAGTAGAAATTTCTGCACAAAAATTACATCCTTGAGAATATTGTTTTTAACTACTGAATTTGCATACTGATGCAGATGGACAGACTATCTGATGACACGGATTTTATAGAGTCAAGGTATTTTGATTGTTTTTTGTTTTAAATTTTAATGATAATTTATTGAATGATGTACCAGTAGCAATTCCCATAAATTATTGTTTGTATTTCTATTTGAAGATGCAGGTAATGCTTACATCCTGTAAATGATAACTGGAAATTCTTATTTTACTCCATTGATGCTTTCATGCTATTATACTTGTAATGCTAGTCAAGTCTAAGTTTTTCCTTGTCAACAATTTTTGTATTTTTGGCGGGTGTGGGTGCTGGAGCACTTGGCTTTGGGGTGTTTTTGTAGGTTGCAGTTGGCCGGGTGTGCCACCATTCTACTGCCACTCTTTTCTCAATGTTGATACCATTTTTTGGTTTTCTTTTGCTTAGACTGCAAAGCCTAAATAGGGGTTATGGCTTTGGAGGTTTAGTTTAGGGAGAGAGGAGAACTCTCTGTGGAGGAGGGTTGTGGTTGAGAAGTATGGAGTGGTGAGATTTGGCTGGGAATCAAGGGAGGTGAGGGCTTCATATGGGGTGAGAATGTGGAAGGAGATCGTGACTTTTAACAAGGAATTCAGAGACCTAACTAGCTTTGCAGTTGGGGATGGGTCTAAAATCAGATTTTGGGAGGATGACTGGTTTGGGGTGGGTAATCCGTGTGAGTTATGCCCGAGATTAAATAGGTTAACAGAGGCTGAAGTTTCTATCAGTGATTGTTATCAAAGAAGGGGGGATTGGTTGATTTGGAGTCTGAAATTCACGAGGCCTTTGCTGAATAGGGAAGTTGAAGAATGTATCTCTCTTTTAGAGAAACTAGAGGGTGTCAAACCTGCATTTCATCAGAGAGATGAGCTCTGGTGGAATCAATGCAGGAATCGAAAATTCACAGTCAAATCGTGCTATATGGCTATCAGAAGGTCTAACTCAGATTCAAGTCATCTTAAGGGAATCTGGGGAAACCCAGTCCCTCCAAGAGTTGAGGCTTTGGCTTGTCTGGTAGCAATGGACAACATTTTTTTTTTTTGAGGAGGTAAGGTAATTTTATTCAAAAAGTGAGAACATACAACAGAGCTCAGGTCAAGATAAACAGCCTGAGAACAACACAAGTTATAAGCTCCAACAAGACTGATACCGAAATAAAAGAGGCAAATTCAGGTGTCTGAACTCCTCAGTAACAGACACCTAAGAAATCAGCTTGCCCACTGCTCTCTACACTGGCTCTTCAGGCCTTTTAACTCTATTACAGAAAATTCTATTGTTCCTTTCAGTCCAAATGGACCACAAGACTGCTATAGGGATGGTCCTCCACACTAATTTTCCTTTCTTAGGCCTTTTACTTTCCAACAGCACAGCAGTCCTTGACTGACCTAGGCATAACCCAGCTGATGTCCATGGAATTCGGGAAATGCTCCCACACCTGAGAGGAGAGCAAGCAGTGAAGACAGAGATGATCTGTAGATTCTGGGAGGGGAACCACAAAGACCACAAGAAGGATCCAAAATTTGAATGCCACGCTTCTCAAGATTAGATGTGGATAGGCATTTGTCTAGGGCCATTGTCCACACCAGAAAGTTGGATCTAGATGGTTTTGTTGGATTCCAGATCTGAGTAGCAGGGAAGTCTGTGGGGCCTGAGGTGCACATTTTGGAAGCTAGAGACTTAACAGAAAAACAACCATCAGGGTTCCATTTCCAGCACCATTCATCTTCCAAGGATAGGTCTATCTTCTGCTTCTATAGAAGCTCCATCAGCTCCATAATCTCTTCTATCTCCCAGTCAAATAAGTTCCTCCTAAAGAGGGGTGTTCAAATAATAGAGTTTGCAGAAGAATATTAATTCTCAGCCACTGAGGAATCTTGGTTAGAAGTACACTGGAAAGGGAGAGGAAAAGTATCAGCCGGTGGACCTTCCAAAATTTAGTTCTATCCCCTTTGCCTATCTTGACTGAAACTCCTTCCAAGAAAACAGAGAAATTCTTCACGATGCCTTTCCAAAGGGAGTTACCCCAAATTGGAGGAGGATCCCTAGATCTCCAATTGGCCCACTCCACCCATATTTTCCAGCTATAAGGGTTCTCCACCAAGCATTCCTTTTAGAAGAAAACCTCCAAATCCACTTACTGAGAAGGGCTGAATTAAAATTCTTCAGTTTTTTTATACCCAATCCACCTTCTGCCTTAGGAAGGCACATTTGGTCCCACTTAACTAGGTGAATTTTGTTTTCATCTTCCCAACCCCTCCAAAGAAAGTTTCTCTGAAGCTGCTCCAATCTTTTTGCTACTTTGTTTGGGATAGGGAATAGAAACAGGAAATAAGTGGGCAGATTAGAAAGGGTATTTTTTATCAGAGTTACCCTGCCCCCCAAACAGAGGTATTTTGCCTTCCAAGAAGCTAATTTTTTCTCCAATCTTTCAATGACTATGTCCCAAACCGAGGAAGAAGACCAATTTGCCCCCAAGGGCAGACCCAAATATTTCACAGGGAGGAATTCAATCTGACAAGCCAGCACCTCATCACAATCTTCTAAATTGGCAACTTGACCCGCTGGAATAATTTAACTTTTGTTCAAATTAACTTTAAACCTAGAAACCACCTCAAACCAGGTTAAGATCCCAAGGACTAGATCAAACTGAACAGGGGAAGCATCCACAAAGCATAGTGTATCATTTGCAAATTGGAGAATATTGACCTTTTCCCCCTCGGGGGATATTGCAAATCCTTCCTAACAACCAGAATCAGCTGCCTTCTTGCAAAAAAAAAAAAAAAAAGGAAAGAATTTCCATAACACAGATAAAGAGCAAGGGGGAGAGGGGATCACCCTGTTTCGAACCCCTTAAACTGTCAAAAAACCCCGTTGATTGACCATTTATCAACACTGAATTTAGGAGAGGTTATATACATACTTTGATCCAATTCCTCCAATTTTGCCCAAAATTCATCTTCTGCAACACAAAATCAATACATCTCCAATTGACATGGTCGTAGGCCTTTCCAATGTCTAATTTACAAACCAGGTGGGGACTCCCTCTCTTCTTCTTGAATGAATAAGCTCATTAGCAATAAGTACTGAGTCAAGAATCTACCTTCCCGGGGCGAAAGCACTTTGATTGTTTGAAATTACACTACCTAAAGACCCCTTTCATTCTCTCAGCTAGAACTTTAGCCAAGATCTTGTAAAAACTGTGTAAGAGACTGATTGGCCTGAAATCTTTGATATTTACAGCTCCTTCAATTTTTGGAATGAGAGTGATAAAGGTAGTATTTAGACTTCTTTGCAGAGAAGCATTTACATAAAACGCCTGGAAGACATTCATCAAATCTTGTTTCACTATATCCCAACATTTTACATAAAAGAGATTGGTGAGACCATCCCACCCTGGGGATTTATCATCTTCCAACTTGTTAATGGCAGCCTTGATTTCCTCCACTGTAAAGGGTCTCTCAAGGAAAGATTTCTGATCTTCACTCAACTGCTTGAAGGGAAGGTTCTTGGGAAAAGGTCTAAGAGTCCAATTTTCTTTATAAAGATTTTTATAGAAAGTAGTTGCCACCACCTTCATTTCTGCTGCTGATTGCCCAGTTCTTCCTTCCCATTACAGCTTGCTGATTGAGGAAACTCTAGCTCTGGCATTTATCATTTTATGAAAAAAATGAGTGTTTTTATCCCCCTCATTCAACCAAGCCACCTTAGCTCTTTGCCTCCACTTGATTTCTTCCTTGACAGTCAATTTATCAAAATTAATTTTTGCCTGGGATCTCTTCAACCTCAAGTCTTCTGATAAGGAACCTACCTCTTCCGCTGAATCAATTTCCTCAATGATGCTCAATAAAGCTCTCTTTTCTGTTTCTGAACTCAAGTTTTCTCCAACTTTCAAAATTTTAATTTCTCTTTAATTGCACCTAGTTTTTTTTTTTTGCCAAAATAAAGGAGCTGGTACCCTCCACCTGAAGGTCTCTCCATACAGTCTTCAACAAGGGAATAAGCTTTTCATCTTTAAACCAAGCATTTTGAAGCTTGAACAGAGTTCTGATTTTTTCTCGATTGCCACAAACAAGCTGAATTGGGATATGATCTGAGAGTGGCCTGGGGAGGGCAATCTGCCTAAAATCAGGAAAAACCTCCTCCTAATTTGAAGAGACCAAAAACCTATCCAGTCTCACCAGAGTGGGATTGCCTTGATTATTGGTCCAGGTAAATTGATTGCCCTGAGAGCCATGTTCTCAGGTCCAATTGGAGTGGGGGATTCTCTTAGAGCTGAGATCCTGGCAATTATGGAAGGAGTTCAGAAAGCTAACGAAATGGATGTCAGAAAACTCATAATTGAAGGGGACTCGGAGATGGTGATAGGGTGGCAGAGGAAAGACAATTGTGGATTATGGAAATACAACAATGAGAGGAGAAATATCAAGTGGCTGGTGCAGGATATGGAATCAGGATGAGTTGGGTCAAAAGAACAGCTAACTCTATGGCTGATGGGCTAGCTAAACTGGGGATAGAAAGGGATGTAATGTTTTGGGCTAAGTTGTAACAAATTGCTTCTTCTTTTCCTCTTCTTTCTTTGAGGACTTAAGTTGTTCTGGAAGATAAGAGTGTTTGTCTTCCTTGCTGTAACTTTTCTTGTATTCTTGTGATATTTTAATAAAATTGCTGAATTTGTTATTGATAAAAAAAAAGAAAATCTGTTAATAAAATCAGCAAACTGAAACATCGCTCTTGTTCTTCTACCTCTGGTATTCTTTTCTTCAACAGACAAGGTAACATTGAAATCACCTCCAATGACCTAGGGATATGTCAATGTGCCCCTCACCTCTACCAATTCCTCCCAAAAATCATCCCGAAGATTCAGATCTGTAGGACCATAAACATTTTTTTTTCGATAATTGGACCATAAACATTTGTTACTTGGTAGATATTCCCATCTGAGAATTTCAGCACTAAAGAAATTGAGAAATTCCCAATATGGTAAGAGATTAAGCAGTTAAAAGAGGGATCCAAAAGGCTCAACAAACCCACTGCACTGCCCACTGCAGATTTTGATTTCCATCTAAGCTGCCCTTCACCCCAATTACTCCTAACAATGGCAGCACCCAAGCATTCCAGTTTAGTTTCTTGAAACAGAACAATCTTTGAATTAGATCTCTTCAGAGAATCACACATCTCCAATCTTCTTCTACCCGAACCCAAACCTCTTACATTCCAAGATAATATTTTTAAATCCATGACAACACTGCAAAAACAGATCAGAAGCAACCCTCAAAATCAGACTTTCTTGGCTCCCCTTGACGTCCCCTCACTACTACCACCTGCTTTATCATTTAGCCCCCAAGTAAGCCTCATCATCTCTTTGCTCCTCTTCGAATTTGTTCCTCCTTTCTTTGCTGCAAGCTTCCCTCTCTCCATAATGATGCTTTGTTCGACCCCCTCCAGAAATTTAATTGTTTCATCCTCCATCCCCTCCATTTAAACTCCTAAGAATTTTCCCAAACCCAAAAGTTGGAGGACTTACCACCTTGGATTGTCGAATTGGGTGCCTTGCCTTTGCTATTTCTTGAATGAACTGGACCTCCAATTAGCTCTCGCAAATCCAATTTTCTCCCCCCTCTTTCCTGTGAGTTGGACTGATGAAGATCCTCTCCCCTATCTTTGAACTGTTCATTAGTTCCCACCACAACAATAGGAGTAGCTTCTATCAGGTTCTCTTCCACCCGCACCAAAGAAAGGTGTTGCACCTCTGACCTTGTAGCCTCCATGGTTGGTGACACTGTCGAACAAAAAGAACTAGGAGACTAAAGAGGTGTTGTCTTTGGGTTCACTAGTTACTTTTGATCTTTGTCCACTTTTAACCACTTGTGAAGAAAGGCTTGCCAGATTGGATTAGTTTGGTGGGGACTTCTGAGCTCGTAATAGATTCTCCTGGTCCGAGCGAAGCTTGAGGTATGAAATTTGTTGGGTCTCCCTACAACTCTTTGACAAGGTTTCCTCCATGGGTGCCATGTGCATCTCCACCAGACATTGCTTTATCAATATTTTTAACTCTTTGACTCCTAAACTCCCCCAAACTTCCCAGGATTTAAAATTTGAACGCCTCTCTCGGGATTATTCCTTGAGGGGGCATCCTGACCCTCCAAAGCTTCCACGATCAGACGACTCGGATTATTACTGGTTCTATCTCCTCCTTCCTCGCTTCCACCACATGCTAGAGAGGTCAGCGGTGATCGGTAACAGAGATGAACAATACTAAGCTGTTTTTTAGGCAGGAGGTTCTCGCCAACATCCTCTAGAAAAAGAGTTTTTGAGAGCTCCGAATCCACCCTTCTCTTCATTTGGGAATTTTCATTCTCTGGGTCTCCCCATTTCCATCTACGAACAGACGACAAAATCTCAGGTCAAATACAGACAGAGAACAAAACTTCCCCAGCGGCTATCTCCACCTTTTCCGGCATAAGTAGCCGAGCCCAAAGGTCTATAGAAAAGGGACAAGATATTAGTAGGTGATAACAATCTTCACCGTGAGCTCTGTAGAGGGTACACCAATTGGGAGAAATACAGAGGAATGGTCTTCTCTTTTGTAGGTTATTTAGAGTGTTTACTTTCCCATGGAATACTTCCCAACAAAACGCCATAATCTTTGGGGGAACTGGCCTGCACCAAATTTCCTTTGATGGAAAGGGTTGTTGAGTAGAATGTTGAGAGATGGACTTTAAGAAAGAAGCACAAGTAAAGGTTCCATTGGGTCTAGGAGTCCACACCCTTTTATCTGCAGACCTTTGTGCTTTTCTTGTGCATCCTTCTTTAATTCTCTGATCCAAACCCTTAGTACGGGTTCTTCCTTTCCGGTGAAAGAGGTATGGTGCATACTGGTGCGCCCTAAGATAAAGGCTTTCAGCTGGGAAGTGGTGCTAGGAAAGATCAATACTTGTGATATACTTCAAAAAAAAAAAAAATGAGACCCAATTGGTGTCTCTCAACCAGTGTTTTAAGAATCTGACCAGAGTAAAAACCGGAATGCTCTCCGGGTCCTGATTAATCGGGTGCTTTGCACATCCAACCCGCCAAAACCATCATTTAACTGGGACTCGGAAAGGCCACTGGTTCCTGTTTTCAGGGTCTGACTATCCAGTCTGGGCCTAGTCTTAAAACATTGCTCTTAACCCATGTTTGTATCCTTTGTGAAGCTAATGGTGAGTCTGTTTTCCATTTACTAATCTCCTGCCGTTTTGTGAAATGCATGTGTGTGGGGTTTTGCTCCCTCTTTGGTTGTAGGTTGGTTCTCTTGCTGGGTGTGGCTAGACTTTTCAGCCCTGGATTCCTTGGACAGTCTAAGAAAAGAGGCAGAGTAATGTGGAGAGGCACTAAAAAGTAACAATGTTATTTTTAAAGAGACTAGCAGGTCTAAGGAAGCACTCATAGAAAGTATAAGTGTAAAAGTGGTGCATTGGGTAAAGACAATCGAGGAGATTTCAAGGATTATTTGGTGGATTATATCCTGAGAGCTTGGGGAGCGGTTGCAGCCTCTTCCACTTTGACTAGCCAAACCCATGAAGTTTGGAAACCTTCAAGCACCAATAGATTGAAGCTAAACTTTGATGGTAGCTCACATGGCAAACCAGGCTCTTCTGGGATGAGATGTGTCATAAGGGATGGGAATGGACTAATTGAGGTCATGTACTCAAGACCTTTAGGGATGGGAGACTCCCTAAATGCAGAAATAACAGCCCTTTTATATGGGATGAGACTAATAAAGTAATTAAGTTTCAGAAGGATGGAGGTTGAAGGGGACTCTATTGTGGTAATATCTTGGCTGAAAAACAGAAATCAAGGTGTGTGGACTCATAGACATACTTTGAGGGAGATTGGATGCATTACTAGAGGGGTTGAAGCAACTTTTTCTTGGGTCAGAAGATCTGCAATTGGCTTGGCAGATTTGTTAGCCAAGCAAAGGGTAACTAGAAATCAGGTGTTTTGGATTGCAAAGTAATATACTTTGTGGGGCCAGGCTGGTAACTAGTCTGGTGTGTAACGTTATGCTAATTTATTAATGAAATCTTCTGTTATGAATAAAAAGAATATTAGTGTTTGCACTTGTTTTAGTTATAGTTCATAATATATTCTGTCCCTCCCCAGACTCTGCATTGGCAGGAGCTTTGTGCACTGGGCTGCCCTTTTTTATTCAATATTTTTTAATAACTCAACAATTATTACATTGTTTATGTCATGCATATCATTATAAAATATAACTTAAAACTAAATTATAGCACCCATGTCACTAAATCCTTTTTTTCCAGGCTAGCTGAGTTTGGTACCTTGTACTTGTGTTAGATTCTCATACTTGTACCTTCATGTAACATAAGCAGATCGTTGGGCCAAAGTGTTTTGTTTAGCATCCCAGTTCTTATTCCTTGGTGAGTTGTGAGATATGGTTCAATGTTTATAATTTCTTGTCTAAAGCTTCTGGATCTAAGAGCATTTTAGTGTATGACGACCTGGTAGTTTCTGTAGTGCTTTTTGTTGTTTTCTTCACTCTTTCTTTTGGCTCCCTGGAACCTCTGTCAATTAGTCATTCTATCTTGTTGTCCTTTATGAGTTTGTGCTGTGATAAAGAAGTGGGGGAGGACTGACCATGGAACCGTGAGCGTTAGTCTATTAGACGTGAAATCATCAGTTAAATATTGGACATTGACTTATCACTCTTTGGCTTCCACAACATGGTTGACATAATTCGACAGACTCAAAGAGTCATTTTTTTGATCAATTAGTGGTGAAATTTATTGAAGAACAGGAATATGTATACAAGATTTACATAATTGGACATAGACTCAAGAGTCATTTTTTTGATCAATAAGTGGTGAACCTTTATTGAAGAATAAGAATATGTAAGCAAGTTACACAAGCAGTATATAGACTCATGGTTCATGACCACTCTTGCAAACATAATTATCTCCACCAATACATCAATAGATTTGGCACATCAGTAGAAACTATGAACTTTATTTGCTCACTCTCTTTCTCTCTCTCCAGAAAAAAAAGTATTGTAGATTTTAGTAGTTAAGTGTTTGATCTTGACTTTCAGAATATCCCTTCTTAAATCTTGTTGCAGCAAAGATTTTATCTTGTATGTTGGAGGTCCTGTCTGGGCATTGGATTGGTGTCCGAGGCTACATAGGAGTTTCGATTGTCATATTAACTGTGAGGTACTTAAAGATATCTACCTTGGAACTGTCTGAATACTCTATTTCTTGTTGTAACTTTTCAATAATTGACTCATTTTGTTTGTAATGACTGGTATTGCAGTCAGTTCTAATCATTTCCATTTCTTTGGACATGAAACACCATTTTTTCTTTTCTGATTGGTAGGATAAAATTTATTAAACAAAGGAAAAGTGCATATGAAATGTATAAATAGAAAGATGAAGAGTCAACCAGCCAAAATGTATAAATAAAAATGTACTTTTTATAATTATAAATATAATTATATAAACCTTATATATTAAAATCAATAAATATTATAATATAGTTGAATTCAGATTTTGGTCAGACCAGATATAGTCAAATCCGAATCTCATCTGATTATTAATTGGATGCAGATTGCAAAATCCAAATTCGATTGGATTAGATAAATATGGGCCCGTTTGGCAAGTCTTTCTGAGAAGATCTTCTTGTAGCTCTAACGGTCAATAGACGCACTGTGCTTTTGACATAAGATCTGGGCAGCCCGAAGACCGTTTGGCAGAAGCGCATCGTTCCGTGTGTTGTTTCGGGTCTTTCCGCGTGAGATTAAAATGTGGAAGATGCGGGAAGCTTCATTTGGAGCTTCCCGAAATCAGCCCAAAATGGGCTTCCCACGTCTTTTCGGCACCCCGTTTTTTGGCGGCGAGATCTTCTGCGTGCCAAATGCGAATAGACCGATTTTCAGTCTTCCCAGCTTGTAAGCAGCTGAAATACCGCGCAGAAAGATGCGCCAACCGGGGCCTACATCATCTGAATCTTAGATAATCGGATCAGATGTCAGATCGGTGTGGAGTTTTGGTTATCATTGCGAGGCCTACTTGGAGTTACTTTAAAGTCCTTATTTGCATACTATGAGTTTGTTTTGGTTTTAAAGCAAGTAGAAGTTGTTCTGGGTTAGTTTTTGGTTCAAAATTGAGTAAAATGGACTTGAGTTCTTGTGGGAAGTCTAAAAATAGTGTCACTGTAATTAAAAAAATGAGTTGCCTTGATTTGATAATTAAAGTTTGGTTTTCTGAATTCTGGTTGTTGCCAGGTATTTTTCAATCTTATCTTCTTTGCTGTTTATTATAGGAGCAAGAGTTCCTTTTGATCTCTTTTTCATTCTTTAGTGAACAATACTCTATACTTACTACTCCCATCCTAGTGTTTTAGAAGCACAAGGGCACAAGGCATAAGGTGAGGTGCATGCCTTTTTGATCCAAGGTCCAAAATTTTATACAATTCAAAAAGGTAAGAATATAAATAGTATTAATTCAGAAAAGTGCAAACTTGAATTTTAAAATAAACAAAATGTTTTAAAAATCTTAGTGGCTCAAATTACCCAAACGTAGCATATAATATAAACATATTAAAAGTGAAAATGTAGAAATAAAATCAAACGTAACATATAAAACATATTCAACAATGTGAAACTATAAGTCTGTTCATCTCTCACAATTTAATTACTTTAGCTTGGGTGGCTAATGTGATGTTAAGCATCTTGCTTTCCTAAATCTACAAGATTGGCCTTCTGCCTCCATAAAGGCCCCTTGAGGCAAGCCAAAACAAGTCCATACAAGGGTCCTAAATTTTTGGTCCATACATAAAGAGATTGGTTTTGATATTTTAGTTGTAGTTCATTATATTTTAGGATTAGGAATCAAATGTTGTTCAATAAGGAATGACTTGTATTACAAAGGATGAGAAAACTGGGAATAATCCTATTCTTGTGACTACCTCTCAGACTCAAGGATTAAAATTTGATATGATATGCCCTGTCCGTATATGTGCATCCAGATGCGCATGGATACCATAGTTTTCAAGGCGCCAAGGCAAACCTAAGCGACAGGGGAGTGCTTAGTCGCCTGGTCGCCTAGGCATCGCTTATTGTCTAAGAAGAAATAAAATAAAAAGGGGATGAACTCCTATTTTTGCCGTTTAAATAGAAATGACAGAAGGACAGAGCCCCTATCTTTCTTCCAGAAAAAGAAACGGACCTGTGTTCCTTGTTCAAAAAAAGAAGGGGTGGCACCCCTGTTTTTTGTTCCAAAAAAAAAAAAAGAAAAAGGAGGGGCGGAGCCCTTATTTTTGCTCAAAAAAAGAAAAAGAAGGGGCGGAGCCCCTGTTTTTGTTCCAAAAAAAAAAAGAAAAAGGAGGGGTGGAGCCCCTGTTTTTGCTCAATAAAAGAAAAAGAAGAAGGAGAGGAGCCCCTGTTTTTGCTCAAAAAAAAAAGAAAAAGAAGGGGCGGAGCCCCTGTTTTTTGTTCTAGAAGTAGAAGACGAAGAGAAGAGGAGGAAAGAAGGGGTGGGGCCCTGTTTTTGTTCCAAAAAAAAAAAAGAGAAAAAGGAGGGGCAGAGCCCCTGTTTTTGCTCAAAAAAAAAAAAAAAGAAAAAGAAGGGGTGGAGCCCCTGTAAGAAGAAGAGGAGGAGGAGGAGGCATACGTTGAATGTGATTGATTTCCCTTTCTAAGACATACAACTTGGAGCCTGACGAGGATATCTCTCGAACTCTCTTCGAATATCATATCTCTCAATTAAGAAGATTAGAAATTAATAACAAATTTATTATAATATGAAAAAGTAAAAACAATGATTTGGTGCATCAGGTTTATGCTTATATTATAAACTTATAATATAACAAGAATATTAAAACAGGTAACAGGTAACATGCTATATATAATCGCTTGTAACCGTATGGCGTTTGTGTGAGACGAGCCCCAAAAAGCACCTACACGCCTAGGCCTTGACAACTACGATGGACACATGCACATTTTAAAAAGTTCAAAACTTTGGGATGATAGATCCCATTCCTATAATTTTTATAAAATGAAAAAAGTAATTGAGCAAAAGCAGTGTCAGTCATTATTGATACAAACTGATAAAAAGACTGCTTTATGTTTAGTTTAGTGCAGCAGGGGTAATTTTGTAATTTTAATATCCTTGGGATGCTTCTAAATTTTACTTATCTATTTTTATGATTGCCCTAATACAAAAGCTGGCGCCGCCAGCACATTTTTTGAGCTCTCAAACTTCTCTCTTCCTCTCTTCTCTCCTCTTCTTCTCCCCTCAGCCCTTGCCTTCATTCTTTTCTGTTTAATATGGTATCAGAGTGGGTTTATTAGACCTGAAAGCAAGATCGGCCAAGCTTTTTCCTTAAACTAGTTACAGTGTTTTTTCTTGGAGAAGCCAGATAAAAAGCATTGAAGAACCTTTTTCAACCTTTTTTCTTTTTTTCTTGGTTGTGTACCAAGACAGAATGTGTACCAGGTTCGTGTGACTGATGTGAGGTGATCAGAACTTATTTTCTGCCCTTTTTCTGTGGATTGTGTGATCCCTGTGGTGTGTTTGTAGGTTGTGATGACCTGTATGTGCCGTAACAGCAGTAAAGTGAAAAGTTTGGTGACTGTAGGGCTGTATTGTGGTGTTGTTTTACTGTTCTTAGGTGCAGTACAGATATTTCCAGCAATAGTAGATAGTGTGAAAGGGAGAAATTGACCTTCTTTGTGTGAGATTGTGTGTGGACTTAGGAGTGGTGTTGGACTGCATGCCCCTTGATTTTTCGTGGTTGGTTAGGTGTGACCTGAAGCAGTTATCATGAATATTGAATACTCCGCCACCTCCAGTGTCTCCTCAATGCAGAATGGGATGAGTGGGGGTATAGATTTACCCTTTCCTATGGTTGTCATTCCTCTAGATGGATCAATTACCTAGAATGGTTGAAGGGGATCAGGTTATACATTACTACACGGGGAAATGTAGGGTATATAAATGGGAAAATTAAAGAACCCAATTCTGGGATGCAGAGCATGATAGGTGGAACCAAGAAAACAACATGGTAATGTCATGGCTCTTAGTGTCTATGCTACCTCAAGTGAGAAGAAATTTTATGTGGGCTGAAACAGCCTATGAAATCTGGGAACAAGTTAAGTTAACCTATTTTGAACTGTGTCACTATACAAAGATTTATCAGTTGTAGGCAGAGCCATCTACTTGTAAACAAGGGAAGAGAAGTCTTTTTGTATACTATTTGGACCTGACTTCCATCTGGAAGGAGTTGGATCATTACTAGAGTGTGGACTGGAAGTGTGATGAAGATGCTAAGGCTTACAAGTCCCTTGTTTCATATCAACAAGTGTTTGCCTTCCTCCTAGGCCTGAATCTTGTGTATGAGTCTATTAGGGTGCAAAACCTAGGAAGCAAGGATCTCCCATATGTTCAAGAAGTGTATGCCCTAGTATAGTTAGAGGAAAGTAGAAGAAATTTGATGAGCAACTTTGAGAGAGAATCAATTGCTTTGGCAGCTAAAGGAAGTGTAGTTGTAGGTGAGGAAAATTCCTTTAAGAAGGGGGGTTTCCAGAAGAAAGTAGATGACAAGGACAAATTATGGTGCACTCATTGTTAGAGATCTCGTCACACTCGTAATATTTGTTGGGATCTTCATGGGAAGCCGAAGTGGGCTCAAGAGTTGAACAAGAAACAAGGTTTAGACCAGAATAAGAAACCATGACAACAAGGTCCAAGGAAGTTCAATGCAGCAAATATGGCTTCTCAAGACACTCAAACCCTCTAGTACTATTGTGGCTCAGGCATGTCCTTTTGGTTCTGCCCCTAGGGAGGATATCATTAATTCCTTCTGTGATTATTTGGAGCTGTATGGTAGGGCAATTCATTAGATGGATACTGCCTCTCCTCCCTTGACTTCATTTTCTCCTACATCAGGTAACTTTGCCATAGCTTTCCATGTGCCATCTCATTCCTTGGAGTCCCCTTGGATAAATGATTCTGGACCATTAAACCATATGACTAATAAGTCATTGTTTTCAGGCCTATCATCTTCTCTCTAGCAATGATAAGGTGTGACTAGTTAATGGTTCGTTCTCCACCATTGTTGATCAAGGAACCATCTCCCTTCCTTTTGGTCAAAGAACATGCAAAACATTAAAAAGAGGAAGTATGGTGGAGGGGCTCTTCATGCTGGAAAATAAGGCTACCTTGCGGTCATTGGGTCCAAGAGTTGATCTAGTAAGAGTTAGGCTTATATGTAGCACATTCGTCTTGGTCATTTATCTTTTGAGTCATTAAACATTTTGTTTTTGGAGTTGTTTTAGTCGGTGTCAGTCAGAGTCCATATTGTCAAACTTATCAATTGAGTAAAATTGTAGAAATCATTGATGATTATTCTAGATATAGATGGATGTATGCAATGAGATCTAGTGATGAAGTGCCCAAAATTGTAAAATATTTCCAATGCATGATCTTCACCCAATTTCAAACTGAAATCCAAGTTTTCCAATACGGTAATGCCAAAGAATATTTTCATAGTGACCTCATGGATTTTTTTTTGCTTTGTGTGTGGGTCCCTTCATTGTAGCTCATGTGCTTGAACGCCCCAACAAAATGGCATTATTGAAAAGAATTGCAGGAAAAATATAACATAAATTACAAAAACAGGTATCAAAAAGACAAATTATAAAAACAGAAATTGCAGGAAAATATAACAGAAATTATAAAAACACAGAAAATGAAGATAAATAGCAAAAATTACAGAAAAATGCTAACAAAAAACATGGAAGATGAAAAAAATAGAAATTGCAGAGAAAATACAGAAATTATAAAAAATACAGTAAATGAAAAAAACTAACATAAATTACAAAGAAAGAAATTCATAGACCGACACCCATTCAACAGGAGGTTTTGATCTGATACTTCTGATTCTGATCATAATTTTGCTTTGTTTAGATCTAATAAAAACTTTCGTTCTCCATGGTAAAAATTACAGAAACCTCTTGTATGTTGACATTGACACCAGATTGATGGCCTTCTTGAAGCAATTCACAGCGAGGTCATGTTTATGGAAATCATACCAGATCAAACCTGTTTTATAGAAGGAAGATGTGGATTTGAATTAGTGAGATCTGACGGAAACAGCAAATCAGTTGAGATCTTAAAGAGTTTAACCAGGTCTTTGTTGACCTTCACTTGGGCTGCTGAGGATCGTATTCCTATGGCATTTGAGAGATCAAACCAGGCATTCCACAGACAATAGCATAGCTTCTATCTTTGAAGCTTACTGGAATTGACAACAGAGTGACAGTGCTTAATCCACAGACATTACTTTTCTGCAACTTCACATAGACTTTCTCTGGCAATGGTTATTCAAGGGAGAGACATTGGGTTTATTTGATCAAAACTTTGATTTCTTTGAGTATTTGAAATTGAGATTCATGACCACAGCCTAATCTCCAGCAAAAGTTTAAAGATCTTCATTATTGACGCTGAACTAAAACAAGAGGCCAATGGGTCACCCGTTGGATAACCATGACCCAACCCACCCAAAGCATTAAATTTTCTTTTATTGGGTTACCCAACCTGCAAATGATCCAGATTAAATGGATACAACCTAACCCATCAATTAATGGTTGGGTTAGATGGGTTAGTGGGTTGGGTTAAAAAATTGCCACCCCTAACCCCCGACATCTAACTTCCTAAATCTGAACTTTGATGGAAGCTTCATAGGCAATATGGGGTTGGTTGGGGTAGGGGGTGTCTTCAGAATGAAGAGTGGTGGCTTTGTATTCTGGACCATTGGAGCACAGTGATGCACTGATTGCAGAAATGGTCAGCTTATTGCAGGGGTTAAAGTTGGTTAAACAATTTGGTTTCCACAATCTAGAAGTGGAAGGGGAATCTCAGGTGATCATCTTTTGGACAAGATGCAGTACCCAAATCCCTTGGGTTTTCCGGCACAACTTTAGGGAGATTGAAAACTTAATAAGGGTGCTAAATGTTTCTTTTAAATGGTTGAGAAGAACAGCAAATGGAATGGGAAACACGCTAGCCAAACAAGGGGCTTTAAGACAGGCAGTATTTTATTTTGTGCAAATTTGTGAACTCTTGTTGTTTGGGGTGGATTGTACATCCACCTTATTCTTGTAATTTTTAAGTTTGCATTAATAAAATTACTTTATGATGATAAAAGAAATCAAAGTGGGATTTTTCTTACTATTCTACATTTTTTGGTGATGAGAAATCTAGCTTCCTAGGTTTGTTATTTATTTTTTCTATTTTTTCCATGAGAAGATAATCTCTACCCTATTTTGCCTCTCACTTCTCTTCCTAGATTTCTTTTCTTTTTGTTGTTTTGTTTTGTTTTGTTTTGTTTTTTTTTGTTTTTTTGTTTTTTTGTTTTTTTTTTTTTTGCATAGACTAAAGCAACTGTGTTGTTTCCTTTCTTCTAAACTGTTGGATAACCAGAAATCTAGTATCAATTATATGGATAATTCATTAGATGATCGTATTAGTGAAAAATTTTGATGATGGAAATTTTTGATAATCTAAAACTTTATGGGTCATCTCCAAGGTTTAGCACTTGGTCCATATTTATTTGCACTAGTCAAAGATGAATTGACTAAACATATTCAAGAGGAGGTCCTGTGGTGTTTGACGTTTGCTGATGACATAATATTAATTATTGAAACTAATGAGGAGTTAAATACAAAATTTGGTTTATGAACAAATACATTGGAAAGAAGAGGCTTTAAAATAAGTAGGACTTGAACATATGCAATGTAAAGTTATCAATAATAGGAGTACAAACCAGGATAAAATTGTGATTAGTCCAATTGGAGACCAAGAGAGATCTCAATGTGACCTCTTCCACTACCTGGTTCGATAATTCTTAACAAAGGAGAGATTGGAGAGGATGTTGCTCATATAACTAGAGCAGGATGGGCAAAATGGAAGGGTGCATCCGGAGCCTTATGCTATGGGCAAATTGCATTTTGGCTAAAAGAATATTCTATAAAATGGTTGTAAGGCTAGCTATGTTGGACAGTTAAAGAAATGGCATCTCCAAAAAAATGAGTGGAAAATTATCAAAGAAATGAGTGGCAAAAATTAGTATGCTTGGATGAATGGTAAAACTAAAAAAGATTGGGTTAGAAATGAAGTCATATGAAGGAACTAGGAGTAGATCCAATAGGCAATGCAATGAGAGAAAGTAGACTGAGGTGTTCTGTTCGCATGCATAGAAGATGTCAACAACACCCATAAGAAGAAATGATCTGTTTCAACTTGAAGGGTCTAGAAGGGCTAGGGGTAGACCAAAAAGGACATGGGTCCAAGTGGTAAGAAATGGTTTAATTGCCTATAATTTGATGATGGATATGGCACTAAACAGAATGGAATGGTAAAACAGTATTTTTTTTTTATTTTGATAATGGTAAAACAGTATTCATCAAGCCAACCATATATAGTTGGGACGAGGCTTGGATGATGATGGGTTTAGTTATTATTTTGTTGGATTATAACAACCTAGAACCTAGAACTTATTGCTGATAGACTTCTATTTTATGAAAGGTTGTTCCTTCTATTATTGTATTTTGATTTGTCATATGTTCATGTTATCATTATAGTCTCTTTCTCTCTTTTCGTTACTTTTTGAGGCTTATGCCTCACTTTCTTGTGCCATTAAGCCCCAATTATGCCCTTATCCATTGAAACCTTGGCCCTTAATGCTATTACAAAAGCAACTAGGCTATCTTAGTGGAAGGGAACTATGGCTTAGGAGTTGGATTCTTCATTAAAAACCAGAATGGGAGCTAGTTTGTCTATTCAAATACAAGGAACCAATCAGTTGTAAGTGACTTCTCATACATGGTGGAGTATGGCTGATGGCTCAGTTGAAAGGCATAAAGTTTGATTTGTAGTTAAGGGTATACTAAGACCTATCTCGTTGATTATAGGAGAAGCTCACTCTAGTTGCCGGATTGAACTTTATATGGGCTATTTTTTGTCCAGATGTCAATTACTCTTGGCCGTTGCAGTAATTCAGAGTGGTTTCCTCAATGGTGATTTGCAAGAACAGGTGTATATGGAGTTGGCACTTGGGGCATGTATTCCAAATAGTCAAGGGATGTTCATGGTAGTGACACATTTTGAGAGTCTCCAGTCTGAAACTCAAAAAAGCCATTGCTACCTTCCGGTGTATTCCAAAATGGTAGTGACACATTTTGAGGGGGTAGAATCACTTTAATCAAGTTCACTTTGACCAACCTTCCGGTGTATTTTTTGTCTACCTTCAAGTTACCTATCAAAGTTGCCACTAAGATAGAGAGATCATGAGAGATTTTTTGTGGGAACCGGGAAACTCAAAAAAGGACCATCTAGTGAAGTGGGAAGTAGTTTCTAGGAAAAAGGACGTTGGGGGTTTAGACATTGGCAATATTAGATTAAGAAATGTAGCACTGTTAGGAAAGTGGTTGTGGAGGCTTCCCCTAGAGTAGGACAGTTTGTGGCACTTGGTGGTGGAAGGTATTCACTAGATGGAAGCTAATGGATGGGATGCTGGTGTCGACCCTAGGGCTACTCACTTCTCCCCTTGGAAAGCCATTGCTAGAGTCTTGCCTTCCTTTTGCCGTTTCATCGGACTTGATTTGTGCTCAGGTAATAAAATTCTGTTTTGGGAGGATCTTTAGTTTGGGAACACCCCCCTTAAGGACAAATTTCTGGTTATGTATTCTCTTTCCCTAAATAAATTCAAAGTCATTTCCTCTTTCTGTGTATCTGAGGGGAACTGGGACTTGGCTTTGAGAAGAGGATTAAGGGATTCAGAATTGGTTTGTGCAGATGAATTGTTCTCTTTGTTGAATTCAGCTTTCCTAGATCATTCTTGCCCGGACAGTAGAATTTGGACAGAATCCTCTTCAGGGGTTTTCTCTTGCTCCTCTGTTTTCAATGCCCTAATTCAGCCTTCTATTGTGTGTATCTCCTTTCCTGTTAGAGAAGTGTGGTGTGCTCTTGTTCCACAAAAGGTTAGGGCTTTTTGCTGGGAAGTGGCTCTCCAAAAGGTCAACACTATGGATGTACTTCAAAGAAAAAGGCCAGATTGGTGCTTTTCCCCACATGTCTGTTTCCTTTGCTTAAGAAATGGTGAGATGGTGACTCATCTTTTGATTTCTTGTCCTGCTTCTTATTTGTGGGATTAGTTCTCTTCTCTTTTTGGTTGCAGATGGAATCTCCCTTCGTGTGTGCTGAATGTCTTCGACTCTAGCTTCTTCTGGCAACCAAAGAAAAGAGGCAGGGTAATGTGGAGAATAACAAGAGCAGCTGTCCTTTGGTCGATTTAGGAAGAGAGAAACAATAGAATTTTCCAAGGACAAGAAAAATCCAAACAAGCACTATTTGAGGTCATTACCATCAAGATTCTTCATTGGTTGAAATTGCAGCAACTTTTCAAGGACTTCTCCGCATCTGACTTGGTTAGAAATTGGAGTTCTATAGCTGTATCCTCTCCCTTTTCCATGTAATTCAAGAGGTTTGGTCACCACCATCTCAGTTTAGGATGAAATTAAACTTTGATGGAAGCTCCTAGGTAATCCAGGCCCGTCGGGAGTTGGGGGTGTCTTCAGAAATGAGTAAGGAAGAGTTTTGGCCCTTTACTCAGGCTCGATTGGGGTGGGAGTTTCTTTGAGGGAAGAAGTCATGGCCTTACTCTAAGGACTGAAATTGGTGAAACAATGGGGCATGCAGCACTTAGAAGTGGAAGGAGATTCCAAGCTGGTAATAGGGTGGATGCAATCTAGAAACTTGGGAGTATGGTCACTTTGAAAGCCTCTAAGAGAGATTATTAGCTTAGCAAGGGAACTTGTGGTGCAATTTAATTGGGTAAGAAGGTCAGAAAATGGAAGGGCTGACACATTAGCTAAGCAAGGAATTATTAAGGAGACTTTGTTTTGGGCTTGTTGGTAAGAATTTCGTTCTGATTTTCCGCCCATCCTTTGGGTGGTGATAACTGTACTCTCCTTTTAATACTGTTGATGAAAGTTACCATTTCTTATAAAAAAATGTTTATGGTCTCAACTATCAAGTAGTCACTCACCATGGCTTGGTAGATTCAAAGTGGCTCTCCAAAGTATTGGATTTGTACAATCGCATGCTGATTGCACTTTCGTTATATGATTATGCTTTTTTTTTTATGGTAATAGTAGAATTTTATTAAATTAAAAAGATCACCCCAAGCTGTCTAAAAAGTGGAACTTCAAATTTGAAAATTTGAACTTGTATTGCATTCATTGTATTGGTGTGTATCAGTCCCAATGTACACTACGATACCCCTTACGATACAGTACCTGCTTGCTACAAAAAGTCTAAAAACTGCCCATTTGTAGTGCCCCACTTACTCATCCTTATGGAAGCTGAAACAATACCCCCGTATTAGGTGCATCTTATGGACATTTTGAACCTTGACTAGGATAACTCTCCACTCCATATCCTTAGCAATGTCCATATTCTATCAACTGTTGGAGTCCCTAGCTATGTTGGTTTACACAGTAGATGCTGAATATCAAGAGTTGGTATGATGTAACCTGTACTTTTGGTACTAAATAAATTTTTTTATTATGGCTTTCTGTTGTTGTTCCTATAGGATTTCTTTCTTGGATAATCAATATGCATTTTGCATGTTTAATGTGCTAATGTTTTTCCTAATTGTTTCATTCAGTATCTTGCTGTAGCTGCACATCCTCCTGAAGCTTCTTATCACAAGATAGGAGTCCCATTAACTGGTAGAGGTGTCATTCAAATATGGTGCATTTTAAACCAAAACGTGAAAGATGAAGTGGTGACTCCATTAAACAAGGCAAAAGGAAGACCAGGAAAACCAAATGTCCTGAAGGATGAATCATCTGCATTGAAGAAGCCAAAAGGGAGACCTAGGAAAACAAATGTCACAAAGGATGAGTCACCTGCATTGAATAAGTCAAGAGGAAGGCATAGAAAGAAGGAAGCTGAAAAGGAACTAGATGATTTAGAGAGCAACAGCCAATTTATTCCAGCCCTTGCTGTTGAATTCCCAGAAGATTCACATGAGTTTCATGCTGTGAATAAGGTGAACAAGAGTAATGATGAACAACCTCTGCTGGACAACTGTATTGCAGATTCTGGGTTGGAGGCTGAAACAAGAGAACACTTCAGTTCTGGAATTTCAGCTTGTAAATCAGGGTTCAGTACTTCACAGAGGAGAAGAAAGAAAGATAAGGCAAGGGCTGGAGAAAATTTGGTTGCAGTTGTGGAAGAAAATAATAGCTCTGAGCAGGGTCTGTTAGCATCAGATAAGAACACAACTAATAATGGTCTTGGCAATAATTCTCATCTTCCAAAGGATGTTACTCTGCCTAGGGTTGTTTTGTGTCTGGCCCACAATGGAAAAGTTGCATGGGATGTGAAGTGGCGTCCTTTAAATGATTCAGGATACAAGAATTCAATGGGTTATCTTGCTGTACTGCTGGGAAATGGCTCTTTGGAAGTGTATGCTTTTCTCGTACTCTTCTCTGTCGATTTTATGCCATTTTTTTTAACATAGCCCAGTAGTTTTCTCCTTTTTCTTCATTTAGAGGAAGTTTTGTTATGTATGCACATTAATGGCAATAATTTGGTGTGTTATGGGAGCTATGACTGCCATCCTCAATGAAATTTATACAATCACAATCAATGCTTAAATGTTGGTGTAGGTGGAAGTATCAGTCATTCAAATATAGGAAAGATGTAAGAGATGTTGGAAATGTCATATTGGAAATACTGTAAAAATTATGGACATGGTGGATACATTATGAAATATGTGGAAATATGCATTGATATTTTATGATATGATATGGACGCATAGGTACACTCTTTGGTTGAAACATTGTGAAGTATGTGGAAATATATGAGGCCATGAGGCCATTACCCAATATTGGTCCAACTGTCGCAGCTATTAGGGGTAGACTGGGTATGGTCCTAACCTTTGGCAGTTTTTTGCACCAAGTGGCTGCCATCGGACTCAAACCCTTGTTTTCATGCTTGCCAGCCTGAGTTTTACCATTATGTGGAAATATAAAATGTTATTTTATAAAATGATAAAAGAAGCATAGGTACACTGAAATTTTTATTTGTTCCAAACCATAAAAAAAGCCAAGAAACTAAGGCTAATAGACAAAATAATACATTGTGAAGTTGTCTTATAGTTGTAGACTTGTATGAATTCTCATTTATCAACCAAAAAATCTAAGATTTAATTTCATTCTAAAGAGAATTTTGAGTCAAAGAGGTCATCGTATTTGTTAGGTGGGTGATAATACTGCAACTATCTATGATATAGTTGCCGATTCATCATGCTATAATACCTTCTTGTGTACTCCGCATAGCACCAGTAGTTTTCGTTGGAGTATATGTTAATTTCAGTAATATTTTATGCTGATATTTATGGAAATGGAAATTTGTGCTGGATATATTAGGAAATATGTTGACATTTTAAAATATATTTACAATTCACTTTGTATGGTACTTGAAAATTAAAAGCATGTTGACAAACTAACAAGCATGTTAGCTTGATCTTTTTCCCAACTTTAGCATTGTTATTATTTTAGCTTGATCTTTGTCCCAACTTTAGCATTAAAATATATTTACAATTCACTTTGTATGGTACTTGAAAATTTAAAACATGTTGACAAACTAACAAGCATGTTAGCTTGATCTTTCTCCCAACTTTAGCATTATTATTTTAGATTTTCTTTGATTTAGCTCTGAAATGTAGAGAGCCTTGGGCATATAATGATATCTACTTTTGAGGGGTATTTTGTCATTGTATCCAGACATATTAATAACTATTGACGGTAGTGGGTATGACCATATGAGAAGATCTTGTCACATGTAAGAAGGTTTACGAAGGCTTGCTTTAAAACCACATGGTGGGTTGGGTTTCAGAAAAATGGGTCCATGAATAAAGCTATTCTCCACTGGTAGTAATTAGATCTAGCGAATAATGAGCTTTGGTGAAAAAGGCGGTTGTTAAATCTGGTGAAATGCCTTTTGGTTGGTCACCAAGGGTCATGGATTTTTATGGAATTAAAAAGTTGTGGATGGGATGAATATCAGATTTTGTTCTTGGTGGAGTGGCATCATCAAGTTTATTGGGCATGTTTCATGATTTTATCCAGTTCTCACTCGTGGAAAGGCCTATTCATTATTTGTACCTTGTACATGGTACTTGTGTTCTAATTTTTAAGGTCCTATATTTTGGAGGCTAGTCTTGAGTAGAGAGGGCTACAAATTCTCATATCTTTCTTTAAATGCTTGAAGATACTTTCCACCTTGCTGTGCCCAAAGCTTGAAGATCCTTTTGTTTAGCTTTACCTAGAGGGTTGAATGAACTCACTGAGGCTGGTTTCATTTCAGGTAGGAATGTCCTTCGTAGGATAAAGTTTATAGGTTGCTGGAATATTTTGTCAAGGTACAAACAATTGATCAGTTAAACCATACAAGTCTTTAAATTCCAAATAGATGTTTGATGTAGAAAGCTGTTGAAGAATCTGTGGACTACTTGTTCCTATTGTGCCCCTCCACCTCATCTCTTTGGCTGTTTTTGGCTTGTTATTCAACTCCTATTGGACTCCCCCTTCTGCATTTTGGTGTCATTGAGTCCATTGATCCTTGCTTCATTCAGTTCTTACAGTGCTTCCACTTAAATTATGGTAAGGTAAGGTATAAGTTCTATTATATCCCAATTTGGTACCAGGTTGGTCGCAATTTCAAGCCAAAAATATATCACTCATAGGATCTACAAGAGGGATCGCAGATCTAGAAAATATCAAAGGGAGCACCCTGTTCAATAATGATCTAGTTGCCTTGACAAATAATATTGTAGAATACTTGCACTAAGGACAATACAAGATGACAAGATACATGAAATATGATATGATTTAACATATCTATAATATAGGTTGCTTTCTCAGAAGGTATTTTTTATTATAATAAATTATCGCATAAAAGAATGATGTGCATGCTTGATCTGGTCTGATATTTTACATTGTATAAAGTCTGGCTTTTACATTCTTGTTTCCATATTGGTGGACATTTACATTCTCATGCTCTAAAATTTTCAAATGCAGGTGGGATGTTCCTCTACCAAACACAATCAAAGTCTTGTATTCTTCTTGTCGCAAGGATGGTACTGATCCTCGTTTTGTTAAATTGGAGCCTGTGTTCAGATGCTCAAGGTTGAAGTGTGGGGACAGACAAAGGTAGTCTTTATGATTGGTTTTGTGGCAGGGAAGCTCAAATAATACAGGAAATCTTTATTATTATTCCGACAATGGAAGGCCTGACAAAAAGGGGAGAATGAAAATGGTAAAGTGAGTATTATTTGGGCTTCCCTGCCAAAGCTTTGGTGACTAATGTACTATTTCTTTTCCTAATTCTTAGTGATTAACTAGTTATTGTTTTGTTAAGCAGCATTCCTCTTACAATGGAGTGGTCACCTTCAGCTCCGCATGATCTAATACTAGCAGGGTGCCACGATGGAACGGTAATGTTTTCTTTAGTTTCATTGTGTTTATATCTGTTTATTTCTTCCTGTTTAATAGAATATAATATTCATAACACTTTTGATAAAAATTGCCAATAATTGCAATTTATTGATTGCATTTTTTCCAAAACAAGTTGCCTCATAATGTGGTACAAGATTTTGACATTTTTTTCCTACTTCATGGTCTCTTCAGTCAACAGTTCCTTTTTTTGGCAGAACATCTACACTATTTTAACTAATCTTCAGTCCCTACCCCCAGCAAGCATTCTGTTGTATAGATTATCTTTATTGATGCACTTTCTGCTTGTCTTTGCTCTTTACTCCATTGGGAGATAGAGTGTAACGTTTAACTAGAATGAGAACTTGATACATCTGTTAGTTCAGGTTGCTTTATGGAAGTTTTTTCCAGGAGGTTCTTCTCAAGGTATTGGCACCAAATGTGCATCCTCTATCAATTATATTGTTTCTCTTGATAAAAGACTAATATTTTGGAGTCCATGTGATAATAGAGTAATTTCGTTGCCTGCTTCTTTGCAGATACACGACCTTTGCTTTGCTTTAGTGCAGATACTGTTCCCATTCGAGCACTTTCTTGGGCTCCAGATGAAAGTTGAGTAATCATATTTGATTTTGAATTATTCATTGTCATTCGACTCATTCCATATCATATCCTGTTTAATGATCTCCACACACAACTTTTACTGGTCGTATTGATGTGATGATGAATTACAGTTTAAATTTACTTATAAGAAATTGCTTCCTACTTCAATATATATTATAAAAACATCTTTCTTTATGCTGCTCCAGTTGTGAACTTGTGATGTGTTTCCATTATGATTTAATGCTCCAATGATCATTTATCAGAAATTTACTTTATGCTTTATATTGAAAAAGCATCATTTTTTATGCTTTTCACATCACTATCTTCCAAATGTTTTTTTTTTTAAAAACTGTTTCTCACGTTAATCTCAATTTTAAACTAGATTCAGTTGAGGATATTATGCCTGGTTCTTGTTGAAGAAACTTATTAGAAGTTATGGATATTCATATTTTATTCTTTTTATTGTTTTTTATAATAAGCAAAGAAATAGCTTACATAAAAAATAGTTCTGAGGTAACCTTCACGTTGGTTCATGAAAGTGGTTAGTGGGAAAAAATTTGATTGGTGACATAAGGTGCAGATGATGGTACCTTCAGGTGGAGGAACCTAGATAATGGATCAAGTGATATGTTTTAATGGGGAGAGCTAAGGATCTTAAATTGCTGCATGATGGTTCATGTTCTCTCTCTCTCTCTCTCTCTCTTTCTCTCTCTTCTTTTTGCATATAACATATATTATATATCTATGTAATATAATTTAAATTTGAGTTTTGAATTTCGAAATTTGAAATTTGAAGAATTTGGTCAGTTCATGCAATCTGAATTGATAGGTTTTTAGAACTTAGTGGGTTTGAGTCATTGAGGTCAGACAGATCAGTCATTGCCTCTGGGTGATGGGTTGACCAGTCCTTACTATCCAAGTCAATAAGGAGTTGCAAACATTGGTGGAAGGTGATTTTGATGTGGTGATAAAAGAAGTGAAGGTTGAATATGTCAATATCACTCTGAGGCTACCACCATTAGAGAAGCTAGATCCTCGGATCTTGTTCAAATGGTCCAAATATCATCAACTCAATTGCTGATTCCCTAGCTGAGAAGTAATCAAGTAACATGAATAGAACTCTATTGGGTGCTGGCCATAGCCTTGGATTTTCATACTTGGGAATGTTGATCTTCATGTGCAATTGTTTTTTTGTACTTCAAATTATTTTATAGTTTTCTTTGATCTTGTTACTGATTATATAAAAGAATGTCATGGAGCTAGTGAGTGTCTTAGTTGAACCAAGAGGACTACTAGGGGTGATCATAGACCGGGAAAAGCTGGGCTTTGGACCTAAGTCACTAATTAATTTTATTATAATATAATATTTTATATTATAGAAGATTTAATATATGTGTAGAATATATGATATAATTTATGTAGTATAAAATATTATATGTGCTATTTTATAATATTTATACCATCATCATCATCATTCATGCCTTATCCCAACTTGTAATATTTTATAATATTTTTATACATATTGTAGGTACATAGTGGTCGCTAAGACCATCAAAGTACAAAGGGTGTCAAACAAACACTACATGGATGCATGTGATGAATCCATAATCCATTGCATGTTTGTGATGAGTTCAATGCAGATTTGCGACTGCAACGAACTCATACTCGAAAGGGGTCGCGATGAACATCGGCTAGCGTGAATCCGCGATAAAGCTTAGACACACGTGAATCTGCAATGATCTATAAAGACGCACGCGGATTCGCGATGAACTTTAGACGCGTGCAGAGTTGCGATGAACCTAAGACCATTATAGAATTGGGGAATCACAGTAGATCGGGAATAAATACTGGTTGCACGTGCATCTTTAAATTACGCATGCGGGTTTAATGAAAGTACGCCCGTTGAACGATGACATCACCCGTGCCACATCAATATAATAGGGTCACATACAAAGAGAATCCGGAAGTGATAGCATCCTCTAATAGTACTCCCTTAATAGTCAAACAAAAGGAAATATCTCCTTTCCTAACAGGAAAGATCCTCTTTCCTAACAGGAAAGAACTCCTCTCTTGATAGCCTTAACTTTCTCTCTATAAAAGGAGAGCACTGCTTTGCCAGGAGACAACAATAATACAACTTTGACCTAGGGTTTCTGGGGGAGAGGCAACTCCCTTCTCTCCTTTCTTCCCCACATCCTCTCTCTTTCCCGCCTCCATCTCCGGACCTTTGGAGACTAACCAACCTCCGCCTTACCATGGTGCCTACACATATATAATATAAAATGATATAAAACATGCATATATACGAAAATATTTAATATATAAATAATATATTGCAGGTCGGGCCAGGCTTGAAGTGATGGGCCCAAGTCCTGAACTAAAACTTATGGGTCCGATTCGAGCCTGGGCCGGGCCGAGCTGGAAATATCACCCATAAGCACTAGGTTGCAGATTTTGATGGCATATTCATAACCTCATCTGGTGATTTGTCTTAAACATAAGGCATAAAAATATATTGTTTTGGTTTTGGAGCTCATCATGAAGTTTTGATGTAAATACTCCAACCTCCCCAACCCCCAAAACAGTGTAGACATTAGGAAAAAGAAAATGCTTGCATGTGCTTGTATATTCAGCTGACATCCTGTAGTGTGTGATCATAGAAACATTCTCGGAGTACTAATATAGCCCTCCTTGGCAAGTGGTTTTCGAGATTTGGTTCAACAAGGACAGCCTATGGAAGCAGGTGATGTGGGCTGATTATGGTGGTAGGAATTCTAACTGGGATTCAGGGAGATGAGCACCCCTTATGGTTGTAGCCTGTGGAGAGGTATTTAGAAAGCTATGAACCATATGTTAGAGGTATTAGATACAACATTAGGAAGGGATCAAGGGTGAGCTTTTGGTCAGATGTTTGGTGTGGAGACACCAAGACAGGCCTTTAACAGACTTGCTTCTCCAACTGTACTGTATTGATAGCAACAAGGAAGCAAAGGTGGTGACTGTAATGGATCAGTGGTTGGAAACCTTAGCTTTGAAGTGATTTAAATGATTAGGAGAGGTGGCACATGTATTGGATTTGCTTCAGATGTTTCAGGGTGTTGTCCCAAAGCCAGAGAAAGAGGAGATAAGGATGTGGAGATGGGAGGTGCCCAGGGAGTTCAAAGTAAAGTCCTGTAAGAATTTGGTTGGCATGGGCACTAGAAATTTTCCCGGTGTTGACTGCTGCTTTAAACAGGTGTTTAACAAAGAACAATATGCTTAGAAAGGAAATGGTGGTGGATTGTAGCAGGTGTGTTTTGTGCAATGAACAGATTGAATCAGTGAATAAAATATTCTTGCGTTGTAGATTTTCCATGATGGCCTGGGCCTGGATTTGGGGTGGGCTCATGCTGTCTAGAGTCTGTTGAGGCCTTCTTTTCGAGCTTGCACTTGAGGGGTTTAAGCAGAAGAGGGGCGGTTGTGTGGAGGGTTTCTCTCTTTGCTGTCTTCTGGGCAATTTGAACTGAGAGAAATGCTAGGTTCCTTGAGAACACAGCTCAACTGGAACAGATGGTGTTCAGGAAAATACAAGGCATGAGAATTCATGCCTAGGAGTACAAAAACATTTAGGGGAATACCATATTCTTCCTCTTTTACGATAGAGATGTTTTTGTGTGTAAATGGGATGAAAAGTGTACAGTAGTTTGTATATCCACAGTGTGCAAACACGTGGCACTCATGGGGCTGCTGTAATTATGCTCTTTTCAGCTGATTAATACTAATCTATATTTGTTGCTGGTCAAAAAAAAAAAAAAAAGAAACACTAATCTATATTTGTTCCAAAAGAAGAAAGAAAAGATCTTTCTCCATGCTCATTTTATTTTTCTGGGCATGATTTTTTATTTTCTTGATCAATAAAGCTCTTCATATGTTCCTATATTTTTTTAAATAAGATGTCTGAAATGCAATTATATGGTATTCAGTGATGCCGAGGGTGCAAATGTAATAGTAACTGCCGGACATGGAGGCCTAAGATTTTGGGACTTGCGGTAAGGGTGTATGCTTTTCCTCTGTTATGATTCCAAATTAAAGAAAAGATAATCTCTGAAATTGGTGGCATTAGGGTAGGTAAGGAGACTGTAAGATAATAACTAAAGAATGTATGATTGATGGTTTACCGGAAAAAGAACGTATGATTGATCATCTTTGTCATGCTTTATGTTGGTTAAGGCTTTTCTTTGAAGATCTTTGTTTCCTGCAATTGGGCTGTCAATCAACTGTTTAATGGACTGATTCTTATCCAAATAAGCTGGTTATGGATCATACATGGTTGATCTGTTTATAGTCATATGAGATTTGTATCAATCTGGATTAATCTGATTATGGTCTATAAATGGGTCTTTTCTGCATGGTAGAACCGAACGAAACCAAACTAATTACAGTGGTTATGGTTCTGTGTTTTGTGTTCTACTTATAATTGGCTCAGGACCAGTTTTTGCTATTCTGAACTGATTAAGAGCTGAACCAGTTATGTGATTAATAACACATAAATGTTTCTTGGTTTCCTGTAAATTTTGTTATATTTTGTCTAAAAGGGAAAACTTCATATAATATGTAAGTAACAACACTTGTTTTATCAACATATAAACAACTAACTATTTATTTTTAGTTTTATTAAGGTTATATTATCTAGGGTCATTTGCTAAAACATCCCTTGTAGTTAATGGATTACTAAAACCTACCCTATAGTTTGCATTTTACTAAAACACCCCCTATAGTTTGCAACCAATTTACTTTATTGACCTTCCATTAGATGAAATTGGAAAATGACAGTTTTGGCCTTAAGTCTTGATATCCCTTCAAAGGAATTTAATCTACAGAAAACAAAAATGGAAATGTCATTCTTGTCCCCAGTAAAAAAAACACTGGCAACAACTCTATTTGGTAAAATTTGCTCTCTATTTGAAGAAGGAAGATGAACCATTCAACCATTGCTGACGAAGAAGCTTAGATGCCATTTTCTCTCTTCCTCATTCTACTGAAGCCAAACATTTTTTGATAGATCTGAAAATCAAACCTTATGTCTCTCCACAAGTTTGATATGAAGTTTTGAGGGTACTTTTGGAATAAAAAAAGTTTGGGCTCATGCCTTTAAAAATTTTACTCTGTTTATATGGTCACATTACCATTTTTAGACAAAAAAACAAAGGATTCTTAACAGAAGGTTGATTAAGTAAATTGTTTGTAAAGTATAGGGGGTGTTTTAGTAAATGACCCTATTATCTAAAATGAAGTTCCAAGTAGTCATATTCTAGCTAATTAGATATGTCAATTAAAACTGACTTTTATTGGGGCAGAGTCAGACACCCAACTATCCCAATTGATAATTGGTTTGGTTTTGGTTTTGAGCAATATTTTAAAATGCGGAGGCGTTCCACTACCTAGAGGCATGAGGTATAGTTCAGAATGTAAGAAGCATAAGCCTCTTTAAGAGGGGAATGAGGAGGAAGAAGTAGATGGGAGGAGGAATAAGAGGAAGGAGGATGTCTTTTTTCTTTATTTTTAATAAAAGTCTTTTATATTAAGGAGGAGGATCTCAGCTAGTGTTATGCATCTTCATGCTTGCAGAGGAATGAAATTGACCAGAACAACCAGGTAGAATCTTCCCATTCCTCTTGACAGACTGAACCCATTGACAGATGAAAGGAGGGAATTTCTATCTCTTGACAGACCTGGTTGTTCTGGTCAGATTTCCTCCTTCCTCCCTCTTGACCAGAACAACCAGGTAGAGTCTTCTTCGTTCTATCTCTGTTTCTCTCTCTATTTTCTCATTTCTTTGTATCTTCCATTTCTCTCTCTTTTGTTTCTTCTTTTTCTCCCTTTCGTTCTCTCTTCCCCATTTGAGTTCTTATTTTCCTTCTGTCTTGCTGCCACTTCTTGGTTGAGAAAGGAGTGCAAAAATGTTGAATCTGTTTGAGTATGTCATGAAGCTCAATAAAACAATATGTAAATGCGTGTGTTCATTTTGTGTTGGATCTTCTCAATATTTTTTCTCATCTCTATTTAACTTTGGAAGTTTAGGATTCATTTTTCACGTATATCTTTGAAAAAAGGAAAAAACAATTGAGTACAAGGAATTGAACTAGCAGTTTGATTCAAGTTCTACAGGGTGTTATGATTTATATAGTTCTTTGTGATGGTTTTTTAAGCCTTAAATGTGCAATCAGTGTTTTAAAAGTGCAAGGCGCAAAAAAAGCGCAAGGAGCATTTTGCACCTGAGGCGCAAGTCACAAGGCGAGCCGTGTGCCTTTTTGATGCAAGATACAAAAATTCAAACAAATGCCAAAAAATACAAAAAAAAAAAAAACTTAAATTCAAAAAATATATTTAAAAAAACCTATTTATCTCAAATAAAAACACATAAGTATAACATGGAAAACATATTTAAAATGAAAATTTAAAAATAAAATCAAATATGACATATAAAGCATACAAAACGCTCACTCACTTTATTCTTTTCCCAATTGCATAGCTTCAAATAGTTAATGTGGTGTTAAACATTATGCATTCTTGATTCTACAAGCCGCCTTTGTACGAAGCCCCTTGAGGCATTCCCAAAAAAGTCCATATTAGGGTCTTAAATTCTTAATACCTACAAAAAAGTAATTTTATAATTTTAATTGTCTTTCAAAAATAATTTATTAGGATGAATGAATGAGCAACCTTAGGAAAAAGGGGGTTCTACTCTGCTTCGGCTTGCTCCAAGACCCCCATATTTTCTGATGTTGCTCATTCATTCATCCTAATAAAATATATTTTTAAAAAACAATTAAAAATATAAAATTATTTTTGTAGGGTTTAAGAACTTAAGACCCTAATATGGACTTCGTTTGGGCTTGCTCCAAGGGGCTTGGTCGGGGGCTCGGGGATGCCCCTAGTCCATTTTCTGGCATAAGATAACAGAGAAATGCACAAATTTCGAAAGGCGCATGCCTGGGCTGAAGCACAATGTACACCAGACACACCTTTTGAAGGTGCTGTGCCTGGGGCCTAGACAAAGAGCATACCTTAAAATGCGCCTCACTTGTGTGCTAGCCTTTTAAATCACTATGTGCAATTATCCTTGTTCAAACGATTCCTTGAAGGTGTTTTAACTAATTCCGTGTGCAATTATGTTTCTTCAAAAAGATGTCAATTTCACAAAACGTCTTGGTGAAATTAACCAAATATCTCTGAAATTGCTCCATTTCTACATGGTGAAATGTCCATTTATATCAAAATTGTAGGTTGTACTTGTGAGATTGCGACAATATCCTAAATTTACATCTTTTTTTATTGACTAGTTGGTGACATCAACCTGAGAGTCTTATAGTCACTTGATAATGACCAGTCTACCCCTTACAACAACCCTGACAGCCAGGACAAAGATAATGACCCTTTTTGATAATATGAAATTTCAGTTAGTGTCACTCTGTGACTGTGAAAGGTTGTACTTATAGTCACTTGTTATCCTTTGGGTTTTATCCAGTCACTTCTCTCATTTTCTTAATGGTTGGCAAAACTACTTCTAGGTTATGCAAAGCACCTTAGAGTCTACTCTTTCTTCTCTCTATGCCTTTACCTTATTTACTTATACAAATTGTTTGTTTACTTTTTCATTCAATCCACACCATTTCCTTGGTGTTGATTCTTGCATTACTGTTGGAGTTTTCTTACGGAGAATTTGCTTTGACAGTTATTCTTCTATGTTTTGAGTAGTTCATTGTGTGAGGATGGTTGAACTGAGTTGTATACAATTGTAGAATGACTTTATGATGTTTACCAAATAAATAAAGTTATTTTCCCTTGCAGTGATCCATACCGTCCTTTATGGGAAATTAATTCAGTGAGAAGAGTGGTTTATAGTCTGGATTGGCTGCTAGATCCTAGGTATGGTCTTATTCTTTTTACCAGTGTAATTAAGTAAAAGGTTAGTCTACTGTTTCGGGTGTATCGATACATTGAACCTTGGGTTTGTCCTTTTCTATTCCTGTTTCCTGATTTATTGTTTACTTATTTCTCTAGGTGTATCATTTTGGCCTATGACGATGGTACACTAAGGATCCTCAGCTTGTCAAAAGCTGCATATGATGTCCCTGTGACAGGGAAACCTTTTTCTGGGACACAACAACAAGGGTTGCACAGCTATTACTGTTCATCATTTACAATCTGGGGTGTTCATGTATCACGACTTACAGGTGCCTCATGCTTAAGGATGCTAATTATTTATGCAAGTACATAAACAGAATCATGGGAATACATGTTTGAAATTAATCTTTTTGATAGTTAAATGACTTGAGATTTTTATATTTCCCATTTGTCTTCCATTTGTTTCTTGAGGATATACATTGCTTGGTGTAAGGGTAAAATCTTGGGTTTAAAAGTGAGAATGTGGGTTGGAGTTTGGGGGGGCGGGAGCAGCAACTTTGTGCAAAATAAATAAATAAATAATTGCCAAAGGCTAGGGCCTCATCCAGTCAAACCCTCCCGTGACTTCAGATAGATGGGCATACACTGCGTAATGGCTCTTTTTTAAATGTGAACATTGCAAATCAATAAATCCATCAATAATAATGGGGAACAGAATGAGATGATGCTAGGTATTTGTGGAGAAATAAGGCTGTGTTTGGTTTGAAAGAAAAGGTAGGGAACCTATACAAACTTTCCCTTTTTTTTTCTTTCAAACCAAAAGCAGCCTAAGGGTATGAATGGATTTCTTGGTACATAAAGATTCTTAAAATATTACGAGTAGGTTGTAGTTAGAATGGGCTGAATGGGCCTTAGTGTTTTTTATTTCTTTTAAGTAATGTTTAAGGTTATGTTTGTTGGTTATGGGATTTTTTTTAATTTCTTTAATTATTTCCTTAGTGCTAGCTGCCTCATTAAGGGCATCCAAGTAATTGTACTTAGAATTAAGTTAATAAAAGAGATCAAGGGGGCTAGAGAGAGAGAGGTTCAAACTCTTCTTTTTTCTCTTCCCTTTTCTTCTTCTTCCACAACCTACTACTGAAACCTCTTTCTTCTCCTTTGTCTTCCTTTCTTTCTTCTTTTTCCTATATTTTCTGAATTACTGTAGGTGTATTTCTCAACTTGGTATCAGAGCTAGGTTTTCACTTTCGACTTTTTTCTTTTTTTGCCCATACACAATGTGTATGAACTGATCGGTTGATCAATCAGCAACTTATGCAGCCCAGTTAGGAAGGTTTTTGTGGGGGTTTTCATCCTTAGTTGAAGCCTAAGGTAGGTTCTTGGAAAAAATTTCCCCAAAACCCTAGATAACTGGAGAAATCTTGTTATAGGTTGTAGAGACAGTTTGAACCAGGCACTTGGGGATCAGAGGTAAGCCTTTTGGTTTCTATTGAGGGTGGTTTTGGTTGGACTGAGTTCTAGAACCTCTGGTAGGAGTGGTTGAAGTTTTCTCTTTTTCCCCATCCTATCGGGTCTTGTGAAACCCTATTTTTGGGAGGTTAAAGGGTTGTTCTTTGCTTAGAACAGTAAATTTAAACTAATAAAACCCTAATTTGATTTCGTTTGCATCTATTCACTTAATGGAACAAACTGGAAGAGAGACCAAATATTCCACAAATTTTGGGTTTGAACATGGGGGGTCAGTGGATAATCTTGTTGGGGCTGTGACTATTATGAAGTTAGATGGGACCAATTATTTAGCCTGGTCTCACTCTATGAAGATACATGTGTGTATTAGAGGAAAATGGGGTTACATTACCGAGAGCAAGAAGAAACCGGAGGAGGATAATCCCACCTATGAAAGGTGGATGCAGGAAAACGACATGGTAGTGGGTTGGTTAGTGAATTCTATGGAACCACACATTATTTAGCATTACCTGTGGATGGAAACTACAAAAGTGTTGGATAGTGTTACGGAGACCTATTCCCAAAAGCTTAATGTTGCTCGGGCCTACAAATTGAAGCATGATGTGAATAACCTAAGACAGGGGGAGAAGCCCTTAGGTATCTATTTCTCTATGCTGAAATCTCTTTGGCAAGAGATTGATCTGATCGAGACTGTTTGAGGTTACATAAAGGATGCAAAAAACATATAGGAAGTTGGTGGAGAGAAATCGTGTCTTTGAGTTCCTCACTGAACTCAACTCAGAGTATGATATTGTGAGGAAGAATGTTTTAGCAAAGGATGAGATGACTTTGTCTTAGGCGTATGCTATGGTGATTAATGAGGAGAGTAGAAGATATGTTCAGTCTGTCAAGCCATAGGTTGATCACTATGCCAATGTCGGAATGAAGCCAAAGGATAAACATTGTGAAGAAAGATATTATCTATGAATATTGGAAGAAGCCTAAACACACTAAAGACACCTGTTGGAAGCCGCATCCAGAGCTCATTCTTGCCTGACTCAAGAAAGAAAATGGTGGAAATGCAAATGTAGCCACCTCCTTACAAGGTGAACAAGGACAGGGTGGAGAGAAATCAGTAGGAGAACAACTTGTAGCTGCCAAGGCTGAGTATGAGAAGTATGGCCGAATAATCTGTTATTTGGAGTCCACTGCTATAGCTTCTGTAGAGACTATTCCTTCTTCTGCATATGCTCACTCGGGCATTTGTGCCATTGCACATCATGCTTCCGTCTCAAGTGCTCATAAACCCCCCCTCCCCATTGATTCTGGTGCTTCTGACCATATACGACTAGTGTTTCACAGCTATTCACCTTTTGCCAACTCCTTTTTGGTCGGGATAAGATATCCCTTGTTGATGGCTCTCTTGCCCCTATCACGAGAAAGGGAGACATTAAGATCTCTAATGCCCTGACCTTGTCATTTGTTCTTCATGTACCTTAACTTAATACCAATTTGCTTTCAGTTAGTAATTGACTAAATTCCTGAATTTCTGTGTGACATTTTTTCCTTCAAATTGTGTTTTTTAGGACAAATCATAGAAGGTGATTGGGAGTGGCCATGAGGCGGATCTATCTGTTAGACATTCCTGAACAGAGCCAATTACAACCTAAGAGAATTGCATTTGTTTCAGAGTCCACTAGTTGTATTATATTATATCATAGTCGTTTGGGTCATTTGTTTTTTTCTTCATTAAGTCAGTTGTTTCCGGAGCATAGTTTTTAAGGTGCCAAGGCGAGGCTAAGTGACAGGGGGCGCCTTGTCGCCTAGTTGCCTAGGTGATGGATTTTTTTTAGTGAAACCATATATCCTAGGAAATTCCCTAGGTTCCATAACCATCCTTCCTTAATAATTATCCATAGTTTTCATGAGAGAAGTATAAATTTCATGTTTTAAGTTTAGAAAATCACCATTTTAAGAGAAGAAAAGGAACAAAGGAAAGAAAATTAAAAAAATATAGGGGCTGAATCCCCTACTTTTCATATAGGAAAAGAAGAAAAGAAAAGGTGGAAGAAGAAGAAGGTTTGTAAGAAGAAAATGTGTTGATTAGACAAAAATTTAAGTTCTTCCCTTGCTTATTGGTTTAGGTTCTGAAATCTTTGAGGGTTCAATCAAGGATCAAAACTTCGATATGATACGCCCTGTATCGGGTGTATTGTATTGTATCTTTGGCGCCCCAATACACATGTTTACAAGTGTTTTTGTGAACCCATTTTTTAAAATAATATATATGTTTAAAAATGAAATTGAAAACCAAAGAAAAAAAAATAGGGGGAGTATCGTTATAAGTTCTGATACACCTCTATCGATACACAGAGGTGTATCGATACTTTGAACCATGGGTTCAAAACAACAGTTAGCAATGTTTGTGTTGACTAAACCCTAACAAATAAGAAACTAATAAAAAGAAATTTGTACATAAACACACAAAATGAGTATTCTCGTTTAATAATGCCTATTTTATAATTATAATGTCAAAAAATAAAAAATATAAAAGTATTTTATAACATAGTGCACAAATGCATTGGATCCCATCAGAACTTCGAAGACATTTATAAAAAAAAAACTACTTGGCAACTGGGCGAGATGAGCCTCCAAGGGCGCCTTGTCGCCTAGGTGTCGCCTTGGCAACTATGTTCTAGAGTTATTTAAAGGAACCAATCTATCGAGTCTACATTGTGAGTCCTGTGAGCTTTCACAGCATTGTAAGAACATTTATCCTTCAAGAAATATTCTCTTTAATATTGTTCACTCTGATGTGTGGGGGGCCTTACCATTTAGTCTGTATGGGTGGCTATAGATATTTTATCATGTTTATTGATGATTTTTTACGATATACTTGGATTTACCTTATGTGCTCTTGTGCTGAAGTGCCTAAACTTGTGCAACAGTTCCATGAATACATACTCAGTTTAACACTGCATCAAAATATTCTGACCGAATAATGCTAAGGAATATTTTGAGGACCTTACCTCCTATCTTGAGAAGTTTGGGGTTGTTCATCAAAGTTCTTGCGCCCGTATTCCACAACAAAATGGAGTAGCGAAGAGGAAAAATAGACATTGTGGAAGTTGCAAGGAACATCCTTTTTGTTACCCATGTTCCTATGAAGTTTTGGGGTGATGTAGTTTTAATAGCTACCTACCTTATTAATCGCATGCCTTCTCGAGTCTTGGGGTTAAAATCTCCTTTTGGAGTCATCTTTCCTAGTGTTTAGATTTTCTCCATTCCTCTACGGGTCTTTGGTTGTACTTGTTATGTTCACATTCCTAGTTCTAAGAGACATAAGAATGACCCATTAGTGGCACCCGGTTATGTTCACATTCCTGGGTTATTCCTCCACACAAAAAGGGTATTGTTGTTTTAATCCCATTAGTGGCACCCGATTTGTTTCCATGGATGTCAACTTTGCAGAGTCGGTTCCTTTTTATAATCCTCCTTCTGAAGGGGAGAGATTTATTGAGTTGTTTTCTTTATCCCTTCCTTTGCCAGCTCCAGATGAGTCTTGTGTTGAGCCTTCCACAATTACCTCCATTCCCATGGAGGAATCTTCTCCTTTGAGGTCTTCCGTTCCTGCTCCTCCCCCTCCTCTTGCTAGTCCTCTAGTTTTTACCACTCATCGTATTCTCTAGAGGTGGTACTAATGGCAAAGGCTAAGGAAAACATAGGCTGATCCCACATTTGCAGTTGAGTCTCAAGTGCTTCCAATTACTGAAGAGAGGACATGTCCATAACCTCCTCCACCAGCACCTTCATATTCAGACCTTGACCTACCCATTGCTTTGAGAAAAGGTAGGAGGAAATGCACAATTCATTGTATTTCCAAACACCTTTCCTACAGCTTGTTCCCATCCTACTATGCCTTTCTAGCTTCCATTTCCTCTCAATGATTGAATGGTTGGTTTGCTATTTTAATATGATTTACTTACAAATAGGCTTGTCAATGATACTTGAAACTCCATGGCCTGATTTAACATCCAATCCGATTATCCAAATTTGGATGATGTGTTTACGTAATCGGATTGGATTCAGATTTTGCAATCTGGATCCAATTAAAAATAGGATTAGCTTTGGATTTGACTCTATCCGGTCCGGTTTAAATCCAAATCCTATTACGTTATAATATTTATTGATTTTAATATATAAAATTTATATAGTTATATTTAAAATTATAAAAAAATATATTTTATATATTGTATTATATATGAATTTATCTATAATAAATTCAGTATGTTATATTTACATTAATTATATATATATATTAATTTCTTCAATAGCAACGCTAATTTTGCTTCCAATTCTTTGAATGTCTTTCTGGAGAATTCATCTCTTCCTAAGAAAAATAATTGCAAAAACTTGCTTACTTTGACCTTTATGTTCACTGCCTTTTCCAAATCAACTGACCTTTCAATAGGATGAGTTTCATCCAAGCAAATGTCATCGTCACGTGGCTCATTTGAATTACCTTCAACCTTGTGTGCTTTACCATTGATTCTTGTTATATTACATTCTTGCAGTGGCCTTGTCCAATACTTCCTTTTTCCTTTTGAAAACTTTGGAGCAAGCCATACCCGAAAGCTCTGCTTCACCCCTTTCCTTGTTTCCTCCCTCTCTTTGTTCTTCTGGTTCTTTACTGCATTTGTTCCTCTCAACCCTTTCTTCTGAAATTTCCTCATGCCCTCTTTCTCCACCACGATCATGGTTCAACCTCACCTTCTACATCTACTCTGCTTTTAGTGATTGTTAGCCTCCTTTCATTTTTTCAAGTGAAATAATATCAACTTCCCTTAATTATCTACCCCTTTCTTTTTCTAATTCTATTGATGATATCCTTTCCAATACTTTGCTGTCATCATTTGCCATACCTAATTTAGTGCAAGAAGCTCTTGCATCACCTAATTAGAAACAGGCCATGGAAGAGGAAAATTCATGCTTTTAATATTAATCATACATGAGATCTTTCTTTTTGCCCTCTTTGGAAGCATGTTGTTGATTGTTGGTGGGTATATACTATATACAATTAAACCTTTACCTTAAGGGAGTGCAGAATGATTAAGGCATACTTGGTTGCTAAAGGTTATAAAAATGTGGACTATTCTGATCTTTTCTCCAGTTGCCAAATTTGGATTTTTTGCATGTTACTATCTCTTTAGCTTCTAGTTTAAATTGGTCTTCTTTATCACCTTGACATAAAAATGCTTTCCTTTATGGTGATTTGCAAGATGTATATATGGAGCAATTTCTTGGTTGTTGCTCAGGGGGAGTCTACACAGGTTTGTGGATTGAGGAAAAAATGTATGGGCAGAAACAGTTTCCCTAGGTATGGTTTGTTTGTTTTAATAGTGTTGTTCAGAAGTTCAGTTTGTAGTACAATGTAGAACATCTAATTTAGTCGTGACTGTAGAGGAAAAGATCACGTTGTCATAATAGATGATACTGGTGGTATTGAGGAGCTCAATGATTTCATACAACAATGCTTTCGCACTAAGGATCATGGACAACTCAAGACATAGCATTAATGTTTCTTAAAGGAAGTATGCACTTGATCTACCAGAAATAGGAATAATAGAAGCAAAGGCTGTGGAGACTCCTATGGATCCCAATGCAAAGTTAAAGTGATCAGGGGGGAGCTATTTGAAAACCTTGGGAGGTATAGAAGATTAGTTGGGAAGCTAATCTTAGCTTCCCATACTCCCTTAGCAAGGCAGCCATAAGGGTATTGTGAGATGCTATTGGTAGGAATCTAAAGTTGGAAGGGTACATAGATATAAACTGGGCCGGTTCATCAAATAGGAGGCCTACAACGTGCTACTTTATGTTCTTAGAGGCAACTTGGTAACCTGGGGAAGAAGATAAGTGTTGGATCAAAATATAGATTTATGGCTTATACAACATGTGGCTTGATACGGCTGAAGTACTTAGTAGGTGAGATTGGCACTCTTATCACAGAGCCTGTGGAGTTATTCTGTTATAACCAAGCCATTCGTTTGCATTGCTTCTTACTCTTTCATGAAAGAACCAAGTGTATTGATATGGATTGTTACGCTCGAGAAATTTCTACACCATATATTAAGATTGAAAATCAGCTTGCTGGACTTATTTACCAAGAGTTTGAGTAGTAGCAGAATGGGATACAATTATAACCAGTTGAAGCTTTATGACATTAGTACCCCAACTTGAGAGGGAGTGTTAGAATAAATTGATGTCATAGGCATGTGCACAGGAGTATGCTTGTCTTTGTGCTGGTTTAAAGAGGGCAGATCTGTAATTTAAACATAAACGAAATTATATATACCACATGCCTGACTCGGTAGAGTCTCCACAGAACAGGTGATGTTCTCTTCTCCCCTACCTTTGGTCTCTACTCTTGTATTTCTCTGTAAGTCTGAATTATATTCACACTAATGGTGTACCTTCTAAAGAAAACAACTGGTTTTAAAACATAAAGTAGAAACTATTAAATTCTGAATAATGATAAAAAAAAAACTTCCAAATCTGAGTGCACTGTCAACTTTCAAACCTTGGTGCAGTCAAGCTTCAAAATACCAATATATAGAACATTGTATCATGTGTCTCGTATCGGTACGAAAGGTCATGAAACAGTAAATAATGAGAGTTAGGGGCTTTAATAGTTTCAGATGTTAATAGACAACCTAATGTATCGAAACAGTGTTTTCAACCCGGCTGCTTGAACCGTTTGAACCATCACCTGGCCAGGCTTCCAGGTCTGATTCAGTCAAGACCCGTCAGATGGTCAAAACCATTGACTTGGTCAAGAACCGTTCGACCCGGTCACCGGGTCGCGGGTTGTACACTCAATACATGCAAACATTCGGAGGCCATAACTTTGCACTCCGATGTCTGATTGGGGTGATTTTTTTTATTTTGTTTATTATTATTTTATTTTGGGTAACTTTTCGGGACCTATGCGTCCCAATAGGTGCCTTGCCCTGCTATTTTCACGAAAAAAAAACCCTTGTTTGGCCTTTAATTGCAATTTTTAATATTTTTTATAAATAAAAAATAAAAAACTGAATTAAAAAACATAAATTAAATATAAAAATACATATTACATATCTACAACATATTTATACATTATTTATTGATAAAATATATATTTAAACACACACACATATATATACATCTTAAATACATGTCGGGCGGTCTGACCCGTTTGACCTGGATGGTCGAACCAGTAACCCACGACCCGGAGGCAATAACGGTTTGGCCTCCAGGTCGGTTTTTAAAACATTGTATCAAACCATGAAATATCAAACAGAAAAATAGGAGTGCTGATATTTTAAACCTTGGGTGCAGTCTATGGAACCCCCTTTGATATATTTTAGTGACTCTGATTTGCTCAGATCTCTCCAGAAATTGATATGTTAGATCCTATCCTCCATTGCTCTAGAAGGCTGAACTACATTTATTATCAAACCGTCAATAATCAAAATTAAGCATTTCTTGGAGAAAATAAAGTTGTGCAAAGTAATTTTATTGGTAATGTGTTTTTTTTTTCGGTATTGAGATTTTATTTGTTTCATTCAACTTGTTATTGTCTCCTCAAATCCTTATGCAATTATTCTGGTTGTTATTCATCAAATATTAGGTATGGTTGCATATTGCAATGCAGACGGAACGGTTCTCCATTTTCAGGTCTCTTTAATTCTTTCTTTCTGTTTCTTATAATGTGGAAATGATTTTTATCTTTTGTAATTTTCTGTTAAATATCTGCTTATTATTCTTTTGCTTTCTTATCTCAACAATTACTCAGAATCTCAGATACTCATGAAGTCCATGGACTTAACTATATCTTTGCATTCTCTAATCTGACACTAGTTTAAGACTACTTTTAGATTGAAAAGATTCTATCAAGCTGCTCATAATGCTACTCCAACGTCTTTATGTTATCATGACAGCTTACAGCCAAAGCAGTGGACAAAGACCCTTCTCGTAATAAGACCCCACATTTTCTTTGTGGCTCACTGACTGAGGATGACTCCACCCTTTCAGTGAATACTCCTTTGCCTTGCACTCCCTTCCCTATGAAAAAGTCCCTGAATGAATGGGGAGACACCCCAAGATCCATCCGTGGGATCTTGTCAGGCTCCAATCAGGCGAAGAAAGCAAATGATGAAGTTCTAGGTAAGTTTAACAATTCCTTTCTATAAATTTATTTATGATGTTTTCTTATCAACCCCTTTTTGTGTAATTTGTAACACCTTATCTTGCTACAGCTTTGTGCTATGGTGATGATCCGGAACCTGGTTTTGGATATGATAACTCACCAGCTAATCCAAATCGAAGAACACAAAAACCAAACACATGTAAGAAGAAAAAGCCTGGTTCAGACTTAGCATGCTCAGCCGAGGAAGAGTTGGGGAATTTACAGAGGGGTGGGAATGAGAAGGGTGCAGCAATGAGTGAGATCGAAATATTTCCTCCGAAGATTATAGCAATGCATAGAGTGAGATGGAATATGAACAAGGGAAGTGAAAGATTGTTGTGTTATGGAGGAGCTGCTGGAATTGTACGATGCCAAGATATTGCTGCATCTTGCATTGCAGAGAGATCAAACAATAAATTCAAGAGACCATGATCCTTGTATTATGTTTCTTGTTTTTGTTGTATATCTGTATATAACTTATTCATGGCAAACCATGAGATGTTTGATACATGTTATAGTTATAGCATTTGTATTTAAGAAATGGGTTGTGATAACATCGCCACTAACGAAGGTGAGATTGTTGTCAAGACTGGAACCGTTGGACTGGAAATTTACTGCGATTTAATAAAGCTGCCATATCATAATAACCAAGTGGAGGCTTCTGACTATTACCTTTGTATTTTCTTCTTTTAGATGGATGAACCATTATCATATATTGGTCCCAGCTATAAAGTGTATTGGGAGGGGTTTGGACGACACGTTTCAAGTATCTCGAGCGTAACTCAGAACTGACTATATCTAACAGTCCATCTCCCGACTCCCGTACTTCAGCTCCAAGTACTCCATTGCAACATGCAAGGTGCCAAACTGGTTGCTTGGTAACTAACTGGTAAAGTCCTTGGCTGGCTGTAGTGGAGGATTGGGATCAAAGGGGTGATCGTGGGCCGGGTGGGCCGGGCTGGGCTTAGCACTATTGATAAAGGCATCTGAGGTCCAGGCTTGGTCCAGCCAACACCTCGGGCCTAGGTTGCAAGCTTGGGCCCAGTGCTGGGTTACGGGCTTTGTGGGCCTAATAGCTTTGAGCCCATGGTATCTTTTGATTAATATTTAGTTATTTATATATTTATATATTTATAAATAAATATATACAATGAAAATATTTCACTAGTCCAATCTAGGTTGGGCTTGACTAGGCTTTGGGCCTATGGCATAAAATATAAGTCATGGACATTATTTAAATCCTAGGATTGGTTTGGCTTGGCTTACCTACCGGTCCTACTCTTTTATAGATGAAGACAAAACATTCATTCTTATTCTTTGTGTGACTTGGAATCGTGATTTAAAGCAAGGTTCAAAGTATCGATACGTATCGGCTTGTATCGGTCGATATGTATCATTTCGGGACCTCTCCAATACGCCCTTATAGTGGGTGTATTGGGGGTCTGACCAGTTCAGGTGGTGGAGTCCTGAACTGGCTCCCCTGAACTGGTTTTGAAAAAAAAAAAGTAAAAAAACAAGTATCGATTCACCCGATACGGCCCTACTGGTGTATTGGGTGTATCGATATTTTGAACCTTGGTTTAAAGTATCACACAATATGCTCTGTCGGCAAGCCATTGATACTTTAAATGTATAGTGTTTGGGATTTTGGGTATTTTTTGGGGGGTAGGTAAGGCTAAAACCGACCCTTGGCAAATTTTAGGTCAAAAAACTAAAAAAATGAAGGTAAAATACAAAAACCTCCCCTGAATGTTCTGATTATCATAAAAAACTCCCATTTAGATTCATTTTAATAAAAACCTCCCTTAAATTTTTAAAAGACTAAACAAAAACTTTCCTTCCGTCATTGATCCATACTAGAAACGTAATAAACTTATGAAATTACCCTTGACTAATCTGCACGGTGTCATTTAAATTTTTTTTTAAAGTCCCAAATTGCCCTCATTTGAGCGACAACACTTCCACAACTGGTTACTGTTCTTTTTCAGAGCAAAAGAAAATAACACCACTAAACACTTGCAGCGGCGCCATTGCTCCGAATACCAAGAATTGCTAAAATTTAAAACAGACACGCAAATGATTAAGAAAAAACATATCGCTAGGTGTTTCAATATAACGCAAACAGGTTCGTGTCAATGAATCGCTGTGGCTATGGTTATGGCAGATGTGAAAGAGTTCGATCATCTCTTTCTCTCTCCCCCGCTCTCTCTATCTCCCTCCGTCGATCGGCTACTGGTAGAATTTTGTTCTGTAAAATGGAAGTAGTCAGTGTCTCAAGTTCTTTCATTTGAATACAAGGATAAAAAGCCTATCATAGGATTTGCGTTGGGAGGTTTTGAAAAGCCAAAGAGGAAGAGTCCGACCAACGCTGCATTTTGGATGATAAGTTGAAAAAATGCCCTTTACCATTTGTTCGTCTTCCTGAAAGTAACAAAGGTGCTCTTTTAAACACACGTATTGAGTGTCGACTGGACCAAAATTCTTTCTCAATTCAGGGCTTGCCCATTACAGTTTACATGCCATTTTCAAATTAACTTCCTGAAGAGAAGCTCTTGCTCCTCTCTCTTTGTCTATTTAATTGCACCACTAGTCTGTAATCTGTAGTTTCCCTTTCACTTGGGGCTGGGTGAAGCCTAAGATGTATGGACTCCCATGTAATTCTTTCTGAGTTTACGAGCGAGCAAGCAAACGAGAGACAACAGATAGACAAGCAGACAAATAACCAATGGCCATGTATGTGAAAGGCCCCATCTTTATTGGCTTGGTGTTGCTTCTGTTTCTGGGGATCGCCATCTACTTCAAGCTTTGGCTTATTGATTACAATTTCTCTTTTGAAGACAAAGATTGGATGAGGTTCGATTTCATCAGTTTAGTACTGGCATATATCGCATCGGTTTTCTTTAATTTCCTACTTTTTTCCTTGTTTAATGGACTATGGTTGTTGATATTTAATGGACAGGCTCTTGTTCTTTCTTTCTAGGTTTAGAAGTGTATCATCGGCAAAAGAGCGCCATTCCCTTTTTCTTGAATTCTTTTCGTATCTAGGATGCCCTGATGATTAATTAGGGATAGTTTTTGTAATTTTATACGTTTTCTGTTTAATCAATGATAGAAGGGAGTTTTTTTGTTGAATTTTTTAAAAATTTCAGGGAGGTTTTTATTAAAATGAAATTAAAGGGGAGGTTTTTATGATTGTTAGAAACTTCAGGGAAGGTTTTTATATTTTACCAAAAAAAAAAGTTTTGCAGCATCAATACCTATATTCGTATGTATCAAGTGTATCGATACTTTAAACCATACTTGAAGCACTCAATATTGAGTATTATCCCAAGTTCCCCATTTCTTAAGAATGAGAATGAAAAAGCCTTCATTCATACATGTCTTGACTCATTTGTTGCTACGTGTTAATTTATTAATATGTTAAAAGTTTTATATTTTATATAAATAATAAACATTTAATATAAAATAAAATATATTTGCATGTATAAAATATTAAATATAATTTAATAATATAATATTTTGATATAAAAATATTGACTATATTATATATAATATATTTAATAATATTGGTATATTCTATTCTGGGCCAAGACTGAAGTTAAGGCCGAAGCTGAGATCGGAATTTTTTGGTCTTAGTGTGGCCTCAGGCTGGCCAGACCAAGTTTCCAGGCCTGGCCAAGAATGATCACCCCTCTTCCACCGGCCACCGGCACTGGGTTGGGACGGGATTATAGGTTTGGGGATGAATACATTATTGTGTAGTCCCATGGAGCAAAAAATCCAACTGATCCATTTATCATTAATTTTTTCATTGTTAATTCAATCAATTCCATTTAATTTCTATACAAGATTCTATGCTGTTGGTAAGTTTAGAACATGTAAAGTCTATTTTGGAAAAAAGAATAAAAGTGATTTCTCACCACAATCATTTGAGGATAACATGCTAATTAAAATTACAACAGTAGCTTGTTTATTGTTTCCGTTTTTTTTTTAATTTTTTTTCTATTAGTATATATAAATTTAGGGAAAATATATGATATGGGAAAGACATCGTATCCAAAGATCTAGTTTTGACCAAGATAAACCCACCAATGAATTTTGATAAATAACACCTGATTGGGTACTAAATTTATGATTCTAATTGATTGACCAAACGTTTGTCGAATATCATATCTTTTCCATATCATAATCAAACCCATATATTCATCTTCAATTGTCATGGTTCAAACCTTGGCTATCCGTTTTAAAGATTATAACTTTACTACTACACCACATCACTAGTTAAATTTATGTAAATTTTAATTTTCATAACTTAGGAGATGTTTGATTGTTAATATTGGTTATTTTTCAAGGCATCAATGAAATTTATATTGGTCTCTAAGTTTTGCATTCATATTTTGGTTATGCATGATTGAACGAGACAGTTGACGTAGTTGTTTCAACCCTCAGTGGGGTCAAGTGACAGTTATCCCCCCAACTTTCACTTTGCAGAAAATGCCCCCCTTTATCAAAAATATTTCTTATTCAGCTGTTTAAAAATTTTCAACCCCCCAAATTAACGATTTATGATTCAATTAGATTTATAAATATAATATTGAAGTCCTCAAAATTACTCTAATAGATCTTTGTAGATTTTTGGCTGGATTCAATATTTAAATGAAAATGGTAGATGTTTCTTTTTTATAGATACAACTTTAAGGTTTCGTTTAGTTTTTCTTACTTTATTGGAAAAAGGAGTGGATAACTTCTATATTTTAAGATGAAGAGAAACATTCATGTTGGTGAAATGAAACAAGAATTTAAAGAAACCTGTTTTCTATGTCAGGGAAATGACTTGTGTTCTCTTTTAGAGAAAATAGAGGTATTTTTGGGTTTATTAGGGTTTAAAAGAAAAGGGCAAGTAAAAGAAAATAAAGAAAATTTAGGTAGATATTTAGTAATTTAACGCATTCAATGATCTAACTTAATGGCCAGGGGGTCTTTGCTGCAAATAAAAGTTCAAGTAGTAATTTAACGCATTCAATGATCAAACTTCATATATGAGTTATACATGATGTGACAACAAATATTTATCATACATGAGTATCACATCATGTATGAGTATGAGTATCACATCATGTTACCATTTATTGATCAACCTATTTAGGGGTGTCAATTGGACTAGATTTGGTGCAATCCAATCCAATATGAGTCCATTACAAATGGACTAGGTCCAATCCAATCCAATGAATAATTTAGACCTTTTTGGACTGGTCCAATTCAATGTCTGGATCATCTATTCTATTCAAATTTGTTTTGATTTAGATTAATTCTAACCCAAACCTGGTCCATTGACACCTATATTTTTATCTTATATCAATGGACCAGATATTGGCTCAATCAACCCAATCCAATATAAATTCATTATGGATGGATCAATTCCAATCCAATAAATACTTTGGACCATTGAGTTTGGATTGGTCCAATTCAATGTCTTGTTGGTCCATCCAATCCGTCCAAATTAGTTTTGGTTTGGACAAGGTCCAATCAAAAAACAGTCCATTGACACCCCTAAACCCACTTACCATCTGGTGATGGTGATGTATTGGGAACATCTTGCAGTTGTGTATTGGTCAAAGCATTGTTTTGACCTTCATCCATTCTCACAAAATTGGTCCTCACAACCCTTGCAGTCGTATATTGGGAACATCTTCCCATGAATAAAAATGTACAAGTACAGAGATCTTCCTGATGTGCAGCTACAAGGGCTGTGTGGTGGGTGTGAAGACCAATTTTGTGAGGAATCCCATGAATAAAAGCATACCAGTGAAGAGATGTTTCTAGTGTGACTGCAAGTGTTGTGGAGTGGGTGTGAAGACCAATTTTGTGAGGAATCCCATGAATAAAAATAGACAAGTACAGAGATGTTCCCTATGTGTGGCTACAAGGGCTGTGAGGTGGGTGTGAAGACCAATTTTGTGAGGAATCCCATAAATAAAAACATACAAGTGCAAAGATGTTCCCAATGTGTGACTGCAAGTGCTGTGGGGTGGGTGTGAAGACTAAATTTGTGAGGAATCCCATGAATAAAAACATTGAAGTACAGAGGTGTTCTCGATGTGAAGCTGCAAGGGCTGTGAGGTGGGTGTGAAGACCAATTCTGTGAGAAAATCTGAACTCATTCATTAGTGGTTGTTGTGAAATAGAGTGAAATGGGTTGAATTGCTAGGTTGAGTATATCACAGCCAGCTTTTTCTAGGCACCTTGGAATTCTCATGCATCAACACATAGATGAGATAATCACCCCAAGAAAGAAGGTCTGTCAGGGATGGCAACGGGGTGGGTTCAGGGATGGCTTTCTATTTTAGACCCTACCACCTCTCTAGACCTCTTAGCCCATACCCTCATTGAAACCCATAGCAGGTTGGATTTTCGAAATCCAAACCCTCCCCAAACATGAAAGTGCAAAACTCTCCGTGACTGTACCCTCCCCACAATATTTGAGGGTGGGGTGGGTGTGGTTTCGATCTAGAACTTGCATCTAATATCTTATTATTTTCTATTATAAATAAGTAATAAACAAGTAAAATAGCATGAATAACTATCAAAGTTTCCAATTATTTGATTAAACATGTAAAAAACACATAAACTATCGATTATCTTTCACACAAAATTTAAAATGTTATTACATTCAACACCTAATACATAAGTTCATATCCCTTCCGACTATATGTGGGTTGGTGGGGATCGAATTTAACCTAATACTATACGCTAACCTTACCCATATGGGTTGTGAAATCCCAAAACTCATCCTTGCCCCAAATCCATTTTTCAAGGGGAAAAAATCCTCCATTGGGATGAGTACCTGCTAGGTAGGAAAAAAATTGCTATCCTATCAGTCTTTCTTGAGAATCCTAGTTACATTGCTTTTTCTAAGTTTAAGAACGGAACCTAAAATCAGCATGGGATTTCAATAGCTACCCTTCTTGTAAGGATATTGTAGTAAAACGCATGAGATAGATATTAGTGTTTAGTGACCTAAAAGAAAAGTTGTAGATGTGAGTCAAAGATTAAAATATGGTTTGAGAAGAGGAGACAGGGAGAAGGAAAGTGGCTGTTATAATTTTCAAATGCAACCAACTTCATAATCCATATAGATTGAATTCCAAATATAAAGCATTCTTGTTGATGGAGATCTTGAGTTCTTGATACATTTGATTTAGCATTTCTAATATGCTTTTATAATTGCAAAAACGACACCTAAGAGGGTAAAAAATGTGCTCATTTTAACTTCCAGTTTAAGGATGTTTTCCGTCTTGTCTCATTGAAGGAGTAGTTGGTGGATAGGAAGAAATGAATAGGATTTCTACAACCTAGTTTCGACAAGTTGCAACATGATATGTGTCTATACATCTCAGACATGTAGGGATGACAATTTTCCTTGTCCCATCCGGGTATTCAGCCTCCCCTATCCATTTGGATTGGGGTTGGAGACTTTCTTGGCAAGGATGAGGATGAGGATAGGGATAGAGAGTAAAGTCCACAACCTCGAATATATATACATACGTACGTATATCTATATATATATATATGTATCAAAATACATTTAAAATATTATTTATATTTTATTTTTTCTTTATTTTAAGTAAATCTTTTTATTTCAAAAAACTTTTAATTAAAAAAATTGGGGATCTGGGTACCCAATGGGCAACCCATCTCTATAGGGGATTGGGTTGGGGAGTATGATCCCCACCCTAAACCCATCTCATTGCCATTCCCACAAACATGATGGGTCTCAGTCTTTTAATGAAAAAGGTGGGGGGATTTGATACCAGATGGGGAACCTTCCTCCATCTCCACATGGGAGTGGGGATGGATGTTAGTTTCTCCCCCCCCCCCCCCCCCCCCCCACCCCCACCCCCACCACACCATTCCTACAGATATGATGGGCCCCAATTGATATAGGTGCATGTGGCAAGGCCTAGGATGGCACCATGTGGCATCGACGGATGTAATCCTAGCCACTCATCTCCAACCTCCTCCAACTACTCCCAAGGCAAGGTCAAGTATAAATAGGAGTCCTCCTCTCCTGGTAAGACCATCTTGCTCCTCATTGCTCTCGAGTGACCTTGTCTGAGTACTCTCCTCAGGTTTCGTCCGACCCCTCCAGTGCACTTGACTAACTTGACCATCAGAGTCTCCAGCCCTGTGATAACACCTAGGGCCTCTGACTTACTCTCTTATCTTCAGGTCAGACACATCAGCCCTTGGCTAAGAAAGTAGATTTACCTTGTTGCCCTCAGCCCATCTTTGGCAGCAACACCAGTCTTTCAATTACAAACATCAGGGATTTGGGCACCTAATGGTTAACCCATCTTCATCTAGGGTCAGGGATGGATGTTAATTTTTACTTCGACAAGACCAAGGATGGGAAGTATGCTCCCCACCCCGAACCCCGTTTCATTACCACTCCTATATATATGATGGGTCCCAGTTTCATGGTGAGATGTGTGGCCAAACATCATATTGGAAGGTACTGGGATAGTTTTTATTGGAAGTTACAATTGTATCATAGATCCTACCTGGATTAATAGGCTGACATGGGAGAACACAAGAGAAACCATTTAATTTATCGAAATCTATATTTTACTCCTCCTAGGCTCAATTTGGAAGGAGTACAAATACAAATATGTACATTGCAAATGCATACAAAACACATGGTTTTGCACTCTACAAATTTGTATTTGTAATCCTTCCAAACTGAGTTCTAATGTTTTTTTGAATGTAATGTTCCAAGCCCTTTAATTTTTATAAAAACGAAAGTCAACTCCTTTATCACCGTTTTAGGCAAAAAAAAAAAAAAATATTTAAAGCCAAGAAAAATGAAACTCTGTGTTTTAGTTACATTTACATATGTTCTCCTTCCTCATTAGCAACTCGCGAGAAAAGGACAAATGACTTTAAGTAACTTGGGTCATCAGACTGTAAATCACTAATTGGGTGTTGCCAAATTTAAGCTTTGGAACTGAGTTGGGGTGTCGAGAGTTGAAGCATATCACTATATACCTTTGTATTCTTGGGATAAATCCCTTGGTAATTAGAGATAATTTTAACACAGTTAGTGTTTCAGTTGCAAAACCAATACACTTGAGTTATCTTGGTATCAAAGCCATCTTTGCCCATGGCCTCATCTTCTTCCTCATCATAGATTACTTCTATTTCTTCTCCCTTTGGTAAACCTCTCAAATTTGATTTCTATCAAATTAGATAAGCACAACTTTCTGTGTTGGAGGGCACAGCATGATCCTCTATTACAAGGTCATCACCACAGTTTCTCACTACTAATAAAGAAGGAACTCTGAAGTTTGGATTACTCTTTGTTGGCAGACTTATGATAAACTTCTACTAAGTTGGCTTCTTGCAACTCTTACTAAGGGAGCACTTGCTCAAGTCGTAGGTTGCAAGACCACACATGAAGTTTGGACTACTCTTGTTTGTCTCAACGCATTTCCTTCCCATGCACGTATCATGCAACTTAAACATGATTTACATCATGTTCAAAAGGGTTCTAAATCTATGACTGAATATATCTTCAACAGGTTAAATCCCTCACGGATGCTTTGGCTACAGTTGGTCATGATCTTTCTACTGATGATATCCTACTCTAAACTATTGGTGGTTTGAGTTCTGATTATGACTCTATTGTTACTGCTAGTATTGCCCGATCTTATCCTTTTACTATCGAAGAACTTCATGGTCTTCTCCTGCAACACGAACTTCGTCTTGATCGTCAACTCAGTACTATCTCTTACTCACAACTCTCTGCAAGTGCTTTTTCATAAGCTTGTATTTTCACATCCTAATACCACCCCTAGTCATGGTCGTGGCAGCCAAGCTCGTGGTCATGGACGTGGTTGCGGAATTCCTCATTTGTCTCCAAATTACTTACCAGGTTTGTGGACGCATTGGACATTTGGCCATCTTGTGCTTTCATCACTTTGACCTTACATTTCAAGCATCCAACTCCAACTCATCATCTAGGACAATGGTCACTTCCTCCACCCCTGATATTATTGATTCAGACTGGCATCTTGATACCGGTGCCACCAATCATCTTACAGCTGATATTCGAAATCTATTCGGTCCGAGTATCATGGCAGTGACAAAATTTCTGTAGGAAACGAGACAGGTTTAGCTATTCACCATGTTGTTGGGAATTCCTCTCTTCATACTCCTAATTGCATCTTTCAATTGCTTAATATATATAGTCCCTGTTTGGTGTGTTTTTTTTGAGCGGGCTATCAGCTTTTTAGAAGTTTGGCAGCCCGTATTTTCGTCTCTTCCTGTTTGGTTAGCCAAAATACGTTGTGTCAAAAAGATGTGTGAAATCTATTTTGGGTGATCTTTTGGAAGCTCCAAATGTAGTTTTTTGGTTTTTTTTTTTTTCAACTCGACTTTGTATAGAAAGATGCGCAAAAAGACATATTTTAACCAAATGGTTTTCAGGCTATTAAAATTTTAATGCAAAAGCCCATTGCGTCTTTTAATTGTTAGAGCTTCCAAAAAATCTTTCAAAAAAGACTTGCCAAACAGCAGCATAATTTTCTCGCCATTACACAGAATCTCCTACCCATTTGATAATTCTGCCATGATAATCACGTTGTTTTTAAATTTGATGATGTTGTTTCACTATGAAGGGCAAAATTCTGGGACTTGTACTTTGCGAGACGAATAAAGATGGTCTCCATCATCTCTTCACTACAACTCAAAACTCCTCAAATTAGGGACTTGTTGCTCTCATGAGGGTACACACCGTTGATGGTTGGCACTAAGGCTGCAACTTGGGTCGGGTTAGCATGAACCCATCCCGAAAAAGTTGGGTTGGTGCTTGGGTTGATCCAACCCAAACCCGACTCTAGTACATATCATATATATCTATACTACTTTAAAAAGCACGAATGACCTCAAGATTATTTTTGTAATTTTCTAAGGACAAAATTTACCCCTCTATATTTAAATTCATTAATAAAAAATGAGGGCAAATAGGGTAATTGGTTCTTGATATTAAATGAGTTGAAAAGAGGTAATTTAAAGATATTCAATGCATTCAATTCTCTATCATTAAATCCAACATTTAAGTTATTAACTTGCATTCATGTTCATTGAATTATATATTTAAGTCAATTTTGTTTCTTCTTATCATTAAGTTCTATTAATTAAATCTATACTTAATAAATTAATAATTCCAACAACATAAAAGCTTAATCTACCTAGCAAAAATAGTGTTTTAATCTAGGAGGTGGTAAGAAATTAAATCATTTTGGGTCAAATGGGTTAATCCATGTTGCCACAATTAAATAATAAAATTAAAAAATAGATAAAATGAAAAAATAGAAATTAAAAAATTGAGAACATTTTTAACATACATATTAAACAATAATAAGTATGATAAATAAGAAATATTTTTATTAATGATGGAAATGAAATGTAAAATTTAAAACCATTTGGAAAACAAAATATTTTTCTATTCTCTCTCATTAAATCCTATATTTAAGATATATTTTTCTTATCAATAAATTATTGTAATTAAATCCATAATATCAATTTTAATAGTATAAAAATAAATATTTTTGAAAATTAATTTGAAAACAAAACCATTTTCCTCCCTCTCGGTAGTGAGCAAGTAATTCGACCATTTGGGGTCAAATGGATTGATAAATAATGTGATAATTAAATAGTAAAAAATAAAATAAATAACAATTAAATGTAAAAAGTATTTTATTAATGATGAAAATGGAATGTGAAATTCAAAACCTACCTAGAAATGAAATAATGTCATAATCAAATAATAAAATTTTAATAATAGAAAATACAGAATCACAAAAAAAAAAAAGATAGAGAAAATTTTGGGCACATATCAAATGTTATATATTTATAAAAAATAAAATATTAGGTACATCTCTAATATTGCGCATATTATATTGAGAAAAAATAAGTTTTATACATAAGAAATAATTTTATCAATGATGGAAATGTAATACAAAATTTAATGTCAACTTAGAAATCAAACAATTTTTATGTGGTTTGAGTCAAATGATCCCATAGACAAACAAAAATTAAGTGTGATAAGTAAAAATTATATTTTGTATAATGTAAATGAAATATATAATTTAAAGGGAAAATTATAGTCAAAGTTAGTTGTACATTTAAAATTAGGTTGCACATTGGTCCAAAAACCAACAAAACTCTAACGACCGACTTTACATTTCAAATTATAAAAACCCCTGCTATGTCATCGGAGGCTTATGTGGTTGTTGCCAAGATGGGACTCTTAATCCATATTAAACACAACAAAAAACCTATACCAAAAATAGACTTTCAGTTTCTCTCCCACTTCCTCTATCTCTCAATCTCCCTCCCTTCTCTTTCACTCTCACAATCATCTTTTGGTTTCCCGCTCCCTTTGTCTCTCCCACTCTCTCATATTTGTGCTATAGCCATATCAAAACTTCTTTCTCTCTCTATTGTTCTTCCTCGATCTTTCTCATTCTTCTCCCTCACTCTCTCTCTCTCTCTCTCGGTTGATATCTCCTTCTCCTTCAATCTCTATCATTCTCTAGCTGGTGTAAATTTTATAGCCAAGAGTTTCTTGTGAATTTTTACCAAATTGGTGTAATGATGTTTGAACTATACCAAGTTGGTTTCATGTTCTTTTATATGATCCGATTAATACCATATAAGTGTGTAAGAAAAAAAAAATTGAGAGATGGAGCAAGAGAGAAACTGAGGGAGAATGATAGAAATTAAGGGAGAAGGATAGATTGACTAGAAAGAAAATGAGAAAGATTGGCAGAGAACGATAGGTAGAGAGAATGAGAGAAAATGATATATGGAGCGCAAATACAGAAACCAAAAGCTATTTTTTATTTATTTACAAATCACATAGTCGTTGAGCAGATAAAGATGACTGTGATTGAGAAAGAGTGTGAGGGAGATTGTGAGATAGATAGATAGATAGATAGACATATATATATATATATATATATATATATATATATATATATATAGAGAGAGAGAGAGAGAGAGAGAGAGAGAGAGAGAGAGAGAGAGAGAGAGAATAAAAACCCTTTCTTTTTTATTTTCCAATCACCCAACATTAAAGGGCAATTTCAGTATAAGCTTTTTGTTGTGTCTAACATGAATTAAGAGTCCCATATTGGCAACAACCACATAAGCCTCTGATGACATGGTGAGGGTTTTTATTATTTAAATGTAGAGCCAGTTGTGAGAGTTTTGTTGGTTTATGGACCAACTTGTAGGCTAAGTTTAAATGTACAACCGGCTCTGACTATAATTTTCCCTAATTTAAAACTAATCCAAAAGCAAAGCTATTTTCTTATCTAGATGGTGGGTCAATGAACCAACTTTTCAAAGAAACCCATGATGTCACAATTGAATAATAAATATTTGCGTTTATTTTTAATCATATTGTTATTTTTATTAATTTTCAATTTCTATCTTAACTATGATATATCTAAAATTCAAGTAATTAATATGAAGAAAGATTCTCACGTGCAACGCATGTGCTTAATTACTAGTATATATATATATATATATATATATATATATATATATATATATATATATATATATATATATATATATTGATTTGTTTAAATGCATGATAGTTGTATAGCCACCACCACATACTATCATTTATTTCATTTAAGATAATCACTTCACTTAATCCTAATTGAAAATACTAAAACCTTGATATCATATTTTATATTTTCTAAATATTTTATTCTTTATCTCCTCTATGTTGCTTGCTTCTCATAAAAGATCTTTTATAAGTCATCATAATAAACTATAGTCATTTCAAACACTTTTTTTTCTGAATTTTGTACTTAAAGAACCAATAAAAACATCAACAAACAAATGCTAATAAAACATATAATTGATATATGTAATGAAAGTAGAATTAAGATCTAAGATTAAGAAGTTTTATAAGATTTTAAGGGATGGGAAGAAGGTTGAATTGGGCTCAACCTGAAGTTGATTTTTGGTTGAATTGGATTAGGGTTAGGGTTGAAGGAATTTAGTTAGGGTTGGGTAGGTTGGGTTGGGTTAGGATTAGGGTTGGGGGTTAGAACTTAGGGTTGGCTTCAACCAGACCTAACCCGACCCGACTTGCAACTCTACTTGGCACCGATGCTTAGATCATCCTCAACCTCGTATATTACTTGACACTTTGTAGTGGCACAACCTACCTGTTTGCTCCAAGACCAGTTCAGATTTTTGCATTTCTTGTCCACGTGGCAAATGTCATAGGCTACCTTATACTCTTTCATCTACTACTGCTAAGAAGCCTTTAGATTTAGTTTATGCAGACTTGTGGGGCCCAAGGCCCCTGTTGTTTGTTCTACTGGTGGCCATCGTTATTATGTTGCTTTTCTTGACTATTATAGTAGATATACATGGACCTTTCCACTTTTTCTTAAATCTGATGCATTGGAGGTTTTTATTCATTTTCACACTATGATTGAGAACTGATGAAGGAGGTGTTTAAAAAGTTCACACCTTATTTACAATCTGTTGGAGTTATACACCGCTTCAGCTGTCCCCATTCTCATGCCCAAAATGGGATTGTTGAGCATAAGCATCGACATATCATCGATACTGAACTAACGCTTCTTGATCATGCTCACCTTCCACGTAAATTCTGCTTTGAAGCCTTCTCAATGGCAACCTTTTGGTTAATCGCTTGCATGCCTACCCCCACTCTTCAACGCAAGTCCCCATTTGAGGAGGCTCTTTTTTATGCACCCCACATTATACATTGCTTACAGCGTTGGGATGCAATTGTTTTCCAAAATTGAGGCCTTACAGTAAAGAGAAGTTCAACTTTCACACTGAATTATGTACATTTATGGGTTATAGTTCATGCCGCAGATATTGTGGTTTTCAACGAAACATCATTCTCTTATTCTTCTTCTATGGTTAATCACTCTACAGATATTGTGCAGCAACAGTCTATTCTGGGTCCCCTTCCTTACATTTATTTCCATGTGTGTCCACAGAGATCGACTTTGGTTAGGGCAAGTCTCTTGTAACCTTGCATCGGAAATATCTTTCCCATGAAATAAAACACATGAATAGGGAGATGTTCCCAATGCAAGGCTCTAAAGGCTGCTCGAACGGGCCAGGATCACCCTAACGGAAGCCGAACTCGTGTCCACACTAGTTTTGACTCCCTCTGTGGTACAGCCCCACATCAACATGCCTTCTTCACATTCTACTGTGAACGAGCCTTCTAATCGGCCGGCTCATGCTTCACCTTCCTCAAATTCTAGTGGACCCACTTCTAATGATGGCACACATCTTCTACAACTTTCTACTACAATCCTATCAGCTTAGCAATCTGTTCATTCAATGCAAAATATGCTTTGTTGTTCACTAGCTTCAGCAGATGTTGAACCATCTTTTTACACTCAAGCGTCCCATCCCATGATTCTCGATGGGCTATAAATTTAGAATTTATTGCTTTATGATGCCATTGGGTCTACAAAGTTAAACTTCGGTCGGGCTGATGGTAGCATTGAGTGTTATGTTTCAAAGTCCATTTAGTCGCCAAAGGGTATGCACCAATGCAATAATTCTTACATGCTTATTTCAATGAAGAGGTTTATATGAGTTAATCACCGGGCTTTTTACACCCATCATATCCAAATCATGCATGTCTTCTTCATTGTTCTCCCTATGGTTTATGTCAAGTTCCTCGTGCTTGGTTCAACTGCCTCCGTGATTCTTTTTTTCTTCTGAGTGAAAAGGTCTGAAGCCAACTTTCATTTACCTATAAAATCTTGGTTTACAGTAGTCTCCCCGGGAGACAAATCAGAATTAAGCAGAAGAGGAATACAAGAGGGAATGTTACCCACTCAAAAGCAATGACCATTAACACCAATTTTAGAACGTGGCTTTATGAAGTCTAAGGCTGATGCCTCACTTTTTATCCATCATATATACATCACATAACATTACACTCATTCTTATATATGTCGATGATATTATTGTTGTTGGTTCTAACACTCATCTTGTAGAATCCATCATTCAGTCCTTATCTCAGGAGTTTGCTTAATTTATAGGATCTTGGTCCCTTACATTATTTTCTTGGCATTGAGTCATCGTGACCTACATCTCTCTCAATCCGGTATGCACTTGAACTCGTTCAGTGCACTTATATGGCTGACGCCATGCCGCGTTCTTCACCCATAGCGTCTTCTCTAAAGCTTACATATGATGATTCTCAATTATTTGATGATCCTACTCTTTATTGCAGTATTATTTGGGGCTCTCCAAATAATATCTGTCCAAGTGTCACAACTTTGGGACTGGAATCTCGGGACTGGTCTTCCACTGGTAGAGGACAAAACGGTTTTCACCGCCGGTGAAGGAGAGGATCCCTTCTTCTTTCCTATTTTGACGATTACTAGATTGAGTAGGTTAATTCGAGGAAACCTGGCCTCCAAATTCAAAATAACTGAAAAAGTGCAAGATATTCATTAGGAGGTTACAATAGAGAAAATTAAGGAACTAACCCCTAGTGAGAGTAATCGTCCTTATTTCTAGCGATGGAACTATTTCTTTAGGAGATAACGTTCAAATCTAGTCTAACAAACATTTAAAATAAATCAGAATCCTCCGTAGTCAAAATAAGTCCATGCATGAACCTTACACACGTGGCGTTATGCATGGTAATCAACTTGGTGTATGGAGTTTGTGACAGCTCCTCCCCCCTTATTAAGGCCCAAGTCCATTGGACCGACTTCTGGAAATTGATAGCTAATGGTGAGTTCATTCTCCCAAGTGGCTTCAGTGGGTGATTTCCCCTTCCAGTGTACCAACAACTCTCGTTGGCCTTTCCTCTCACGCTTCTCTAGGATGGCTTGTGGCTGTAGCTGAAATTCTTCAATCTCCTAAGAAGAGACACATGGAAGACTGGATGGATTTTGGACCCCTGAGGCAATTCTATTTTGTATGCAACTCGCCCAATTCTGTTTTGTAGCAAAACTGTGCCCATGTTAGCCATTTACATCAGGTTTTGGGCTTTGAGCCAACAAAGCATCTTAAATACATTTCTAAGGTCCGATTTGTAGTTTCAGCTTGCCCATCTGTTTGGGGATGATAGGCAGAACCAAATTTAAATTGGGTCCCTTGCAGTTCAAACAACTCTCTCCAAAATAGGCTGGTGAAAGTGACATCCCTATCACAAGTAATGGAGGTGGGAATGCCATATAATTTGAAAACGTTATCAAAGAAAAATTGTGCAATACCTTGCGCCGTGTAGGGGTGAGCAATGGGTATGAAATGACCATATGACTGTCTTCCCCTTGCAATTCGGTAAGCCCTCTATAAGTCCATGAAAATGTCAGCCCATACCTCGATGGGAATAGAGGGTTGTAATAATCCGGCTGGTCGGATCTGTTGCTCCTTCATTCTCTGACAAGTATCACATTCTCGTATAAAGGCATTGTCCTGTTGTCTCTGAATGGTTTTCAAATACCCTTCATGAGTGGAATTATGAAATTGGGCCACAATCTCAGGTATCAACGGAGAATCTTCTGGTAAGTAAATACGCTCCTTGAAGAGCAATACCCCCTCCTTGTAGCTCCAAGGTCCAACAGCTTCTCCTTACATTAAGTTGGATAAGATGTTGTACCTATGGGTTGTTCAAGTGTTCAGATCGGATAGCTTCCAGCCAGTCTAGTATGGGCTGGGTTAATGCTAAACATTGGGCCATAGAACCCTCCTCCGCACGTCCTTCATTATATCGTCTTGATAGTGCATCAGCCACCCTATTTTCAGTTCCCTATTTATATTCTATTGAAAAATCATACCCCATCAATTTGTAGAGCCACCGTTGTGCTACAGTAGTGATTTTTTGCTCCCAAAGGTATTTGATGCTTCTCTGGTTAGACCGAACAATGAATTTGCGACCCAACAAGTAATGGCGCCACCTTTGTACTGCCAAAACCAAGGCAATGACCTCTTTTTCATAAGTGGATAGTAGAAGATTTTTCCCTTGTAATGCTTGACTGATGAAAGCTATGGGTCTTTGTTCTTGCATCACTACAGCGCCAATTCTCGTTCTCGAGGCGTCACACTCCACCACAAAGGTTTTAGTGAAATCAGGTAGAGCTAAGACAGGTGCTCGGGTCATCAACTCCTTAAGTTGTTGAAAAGCTGCTTCTCACTCTGGAATCTACATGAATGAATTCTTCTTAAGCATGTTTGTCAGTGGTGCAACAATGCGTCCATACCCTTCTATAAATTTTCGGTAGTACCCCTGTAAGACCCAAGAAGCCACGCATGGCCTTGAGAGATTTGGGTTTTGGCCATTCCACCATAGCTGCAATTTTGTTAGGATCTACTGCTATCCCACTTTGGCTGATGATATGGCCAACATACTTGACTTCACTTTGGCCAAACTGGCACTTTTCTTCCTTGACATGTAGCTGGTGGTTTTGGAGAGTGCCAAGGACAACAGCTAAATGTTGGAAATGCTGGTCCCATGAGGAGCTGTAGACCAAAATATCATCGAAAAAAAACTAGCATAATTTTTCTTAGGTAATTCTTAAAAATTTCATTTAATATTGATTGGTGAAGGGATAGGAAATCTATCATATAGATGGATGAACCATGCAGGGTGGCTAGGTGAAATTTCAAAATTTTCTTACTCCAATCTGGTAATCGTATTCCCAATTTAGAAAACTATACTTTCAAGGTTCGTTCTTGTAATCAAACCAGACCACTAAAACCAAGATTAGGGAGATGTATAGCTGATACAGAATCCACGTATAAAGCTCCTCCCAACACAGGTGTTTACGCCCAAAGAGTATACCAAATCTTCCCTCCACTGAAGATGATACAGCTTAGGATGAGGTAGGATTAGCAAATGATTCTTCACCAAGAACCTCTGATTCTTCAACAAGAATTGAATGGGGTAGTGAGCACAGCTTCCAAATTGTTTCTTCTACCAAGAAACAATATCAATATCAAATCTTGATCAGTTTCAAAAAATGGAGATCGAACAGAGTAGGGTAGCAAGAGCAGAGAGAGAAAACTGGAGGCAGAAACAGTCAAACTGTGTAACTCTTTTCAGGTCCGCCCTGCTGTTTATGTATAGCCCTTAAAGAGATAATCTCCTAATTTGATTAAGAATTTCTTGATCCAAATCATTATTTGGATATGGACTCTTTAAGTGACAAGAATAATCCTTTATCTTATTTGTAGATCAAGATTAGCTACTCTTAATCAAATTAAAAGTTCTCTCATCCAAATCTCTATTTGGATCTGGACTCTTTAAGTGGATAAGAATTATCCTCTTATCCTCATTTGCTAATCCATACCCAGATTCGCCCTTAATTAATTAATCTAATTAACCCAGTTCGAAATTGGCTTTAGGCCCATTAAGCTTTTAGGCTCACTTTATTTTAATGTTGGCTAGCTTGGCTCTCTTTGTATGGTGTGGAACCCTATCATTGATCTCCACATAAGCCACATGGGTTCAGCCTAGCCTCTGTTACAAAGCCTATACGAATTCACTGTTAAATACAGTGAACCCCAGAGTCCATCAATATGGGCTCTTAATGAACCCAACATTTACACTAAATGGTCATTGGGTCCAACCATCTTATGAAGGCCCAAGAACTGTGGGCAGATGTGAGATTAGCTCATCAGGTTTATTATCCCTAGATGGTCTTACACTTAACCTCTCAGCCCATAATGATCAAACATTGCCCGACAAGAGAGGACCTCTCCCTCGACTGCAAGGTACAGTGTTGCATTCTTTACTCACATGGATTCCGGGAATTAAAACATTTTGTAGACAATTTGAAACCATAATATATAAGTATATCTCTATATAAATGTATTTTGCAAAACCAAATTTCAAACACATTTGAAATCTATTGCCAACAGTTTAGGTTTTCCACCAGAGATAGTGCATTCCCCGATCATTCACTTTGTATGACAAAGGGGCTGACTATGATCACTCGCTCATGTGAATTCTTGGACTGTCCCAACATACCCAGGTTTTGACCCCCGCTAAGGATCTCACTGATTGGCATATCAAAGACAGCCCAGTCCGACACTTAGCTCATCAGTTTTGCCCATCTGTCTCCAAGGTCCAGGGCAACACTGGAATTTGGTCCAGTTCAGGGTTTCAAGAAAACCCACACTGCATGTACCTCAGGTCTCACTCTCAGCTGAGACAAGCCACCCCAACCAACTTGGCGGCACATCAGTGTCAATCTTGGTAGGATAAATCTCCCCAGATCTATCCAATGGTTGTGAAGATTCTAAACTAACATGAGTTTCATTAGTGTCCAGTTTAAGGATATTACACAGAAACACACCATAATAACATGAATCAAATATGTATTTTATTCATTTACATTAAATGTCATAATATACAACAAGCTTATTGGAGTTAAGGACATGCACTATTTAACGATTGGAAAGTAGATTGGGCATTGGTAAAACCAAATGGCATAATGAGAAATTTGTAGTGCCCATGGTGAGTCCGAAAAGCAGTCTTGGCCAGGTCGGCTGAGTGCATCTGGATTTGATGGTACCCCGACCTCAAATCCAACTTAGTGAAATAATTAGCACCATATAATTCATCAAGTAATTTGATCTATGATAGGAATGAGAAACTTATCTTTGACCGTGACTTGGTTTAGTACCCGATAATCCACACATATATGTCATGTGCTATCTTGCTTCTTTACTAGAATCACCGGAGAAGAGTAGGGCCTGCAACTCGGTTGAATCATGCCTCATGCTAGAAGCTCTGCAACGCTTCTCTCAATTTCTGCCTTTTGATAATGTGGGTAACGGTATGGACGTAAACAGACTGGTCTAGCTCCAGGTGTGAGGGTGGTTCTGTGATCTTGGGCTCTGGCAGGAGGAAGTCCATGTGGCTCACTAAACACGTCCTTAAACTGTTGCAAAACCCGCCATAGTGATGGCAAAAATTCAAGCTTCAACCCAGTGAAATTGGCCTGTGGGGTGCGTAGCTGTAACATCACTCCTTTCTCGCTCTTCCTAACAGCCTTCTCGTGGTTGTGCTCATGGGTCTTAATTAATGGTTGCACACCATGCAATGTAATCTCCCTCCAATTTAAGCAAAACCACATCTGCAACCTTTTAAAATCCCACCATATAGGACTGAGAGTGGATAACCATTGGATCCCCAATACCACCTCATACCCATCTAGTGGCAAGAGATTAAAATCCAACAATATTGGCTCCCCTTGTAAATGCAATTTCACACCCGTGCATTACCAGATGTGACCAGCCTTTGCCCATTTGCTACAGAGACGTCAATACACCGTGTACCATTGGGTATGAGCCCAGCCCGTTGAGAGAGTTGCGGACTGAAAAATTATGTGTGCTCCATGAGTCGATGAGAACTATCACCTTTTCACATCCCAAAGTGCCATCAATTTTCATAATTCTTGGTACATGAGAAGTAGAGATAGAACGAAGTTTGGGTGTGTAACCGGATTCTTCTTCAATTTCCATCTCAACATCTCTGTCCTCCAAACATCCTTCAATTACAAAAAGAGTTTGCATCGGTGCTTAGGTGCAAACTTTTCGTTACAATTGTAACAAAGACCCTTCTCACGTTGTTCCCGCAGTTCACTGGGTGTCATCCGTCTCACCAGAAGTGCAGGAAAGGTAGCTCCTGTCTCTGTCACTCTCTCTTGTTAATGAGTTTCCGTGGTTGCAGCACGCCGAAGTGACAAATTTCTTGCTTCGTATAACTGAGCCAAACCTATAGCTGAGGAGAGATTGGTTGGTTGAGCCACTACCACTTCAGCTTGCAGGGACTTCTTTAATTCGCTTATGAAACAACTGACTTGGTGAGCCGGACTGAGACCATTAACCCGCATAAGTAACTTTTCGAACTATCTGGTATTCCCGAATTGTCCCGGTTTGTCGGAGTTTGGAGAGGTCTCCGAAGAAATCTTGGTACCTTGTGGGACCATAGCGCTGATGGACTTCTCGTTTGAAACCTTCCCATGAGAGGTCTCCATGGTCCTGCTTAAGGAATTGGAACCACAACTGGGCATCTCCTTCAAGATGAACTGATGCGGTCAACACCTTTTCTCCCTTTGGAACCCTTTTCCACTCAAAGATTTGTTCGGCTCGGTAAAGCCAACTCGCCGGATCTTCATTGCCTGTATAGCATGGGAACTCCATCTTCAGACTGACATTTGAGTTAGGAGTACTACTGGATCCGCTAGTACGTTCCCCAACAGTTCTCATTGGGGAGCTCGATGCCTCTCCCACCTCTTTACCCTTTGTCCCTTCCAATCGATCAAACCTGACAGAGAATATTTCCATCATATGGTTCATCTTCTCCATGAGTTAATAATGACTAGCCACCAAAGACCCAACTTCCCCTTCGTTCTGAGAAAATCGTCGTTCGTAATTTGGGTCCATGCTTGGCTCTGATACCAATTTGTCACGACTCTGGGACTGGGATCTCGTGACTGGTCTTCCACTGGTAGACGACAAAACAGTTCTCACCGTTGGTGAAGGAGATGATCCCTTCTTCTTCCCTATTTTGACGATTCCCAGATTGAGTAGGTTAATTCGAGGAAACCTGGCCTCTAAATTCAAGATAACTGAAAAAGTGCAAGATATTCATTACTTGTTCCGGAGGATATAAATAGGAGATTACAGTAGAGAAAATTAAGGAAATAACCCCTAGTGGAGAGTAATTCTCCTTGTTTCTAGCAGTGGAACTATATTCTTTAGGAGATATCGTTCAAATATAGTCTAACAAACATTTAAAATAAATCAGAATCCTCCGTAGTCAAAATAAGTTCATGCATGAGCCTTGCACACATGGTGTTATGCATGGTGACCAACTTAGTGTATGGAGTTTGTGACACCAAGCGTCATCTCATGGTTACTAGACATGTTCTCTCCTATTCATTGAATAAAGTCTCTCATCAATATCTGTCCAAGCCGACCATGGACCATCAGTGTGCTGTTAAGAATCTGAATGTTACTGACGCTGCATTTGAAAATAATGCAAATGTAGTGTAAATTCTAATTTTGGGTAAATTTGTATTGTAGTTCATTTTTCTTGTGTTTGGCAACATTACATTTATTCATTGATAAATGATAGATCAATGCATATTTACATTGATAATAAGATGTAAAAATATAAAGAAGTAAATTTGCATTCAAGTGGGTTTTTGATAAAAAAAGCATATGCTTTATTGGAATTCATGTTTGTATCCATTACAATAAAAGTCTATTTGGTAATAAGGTAAATTTTTCAGTGCAAAACTAACCCAATTTTGCAATTTATACGAACCATTTTACACTCTACATATTTGTATTCACACTTATTTGCATTGTTTCCAAATGCAGCCTATATCTTCTTCGACTCAATTGCCTGTCATCAGTGATTCCAATTGGGCAGGATCTGTGGATGATCATGGTTCTCATGGTGGCTACTGTGTATTTTTATGGTGATAATCTTTTCTCAATGTTACCATATGCCAATGACTTATGTAAGTTGTATTAACTACCTTTGTATTCTTGGGATAAATCCCTCCATATATAAATTCATAAAAACTGAAATGGGTGATGATGGAGCTGATTGTTCCTAGTCGGAGGGCAGCTTGGACATTGGTTTGTTAGGTTGGCTGGTCAAACTGCAAGAAAGCAAGATTAGAGGACTAGGGGTGGCTTACCCGGAGTGGGCTCTCCGATGCTTAAGTTAGCGAGTGGAGTTTGTGAGCTAAAGGATTCAATAAGCTAGAGGGCTAGTGATCAAATAATCGTGCATACCTTATAGCATTGGGGTTGAAGCCCTTATATAGGTGAGGCGTTATAGGTCTTACGAAACACCACCGAAATCCCTAGCCCACATTACCAAGAGTCCATTTTGCACCCGGAGGTTGATTTCGTGTGAGTTGATAGCGCTTATCGAGTCCATCCGATCCAAGTTGGATAAGGATAAGGCTTGTGGACATGAGGCGTGATCCCGTCGAGGTCAAAGACAGCTAGCTAATTTCTAGAAGTTGGCTACGTGTCACCTTGACAGGTCAGGCCAACACAAGTTGCTCAGACCTTGGTCTTGGCCGAGGTGCCCAAGGTACCCAAGCTGACTTAGCTTGTTGAGGTGGCAGGAAATGTTGAGTCATCATCCATGTCATTAGGTCGATCCATGTGTCAGCGTGTTGACAGGTCAGGCCAAATTACCCCTCATCAATTCCCCCCCCCCTTCCTGTGCCAGAGGTGGTCAACTCGGTGTGGGAGTCCATGATGAGTCTGGGTCTATAGGTCAAACCCGATCAACCCAACTAGCTCGACATTCGGGTTAGATCATGTTTTGGGAATGCACAAGCATCACATAGACTAAAAATTTTGTGAACTTCAAACCTGCACTCAATCGTCCATGATCGGCTATACCAGTTATAAATAGGGGCCTTGGGGTCTCATTTCCTTTGTCTTATTTTGAGCTCTCGCATTTGGAGGTTGTGCGCTAACCTCGATGTCTCCAAGTCAGTCTTCCATTTTCGATCTTCAAGGTCGGTCTTCAATCTTCTCTTCCTTGGCAAATTGTCTTCCTTTGTCCTAGCTCGTTCTTTTTTATGGCTTTGAAAAAGGGCAAACATTGACCAAATTTCTTAGACATAAATCGATTCATGGTGGCAATTCAGCCAATTAACTATTGTACTTCTTTTATTGACCTAGTGGTCTCATATCTAAGATTGCTTGGATTTTGTCCGGATTGGCCTCGATGTCACATCAATTCACTATATAACCAAGGAATTTGCCCAACATGACCCTGAATACACACTTGTTCAGGTTGAGTTTCATGTTATAATTTCTTAAGATCTGAAAAACATAATTTAAATCATCAATTAGAAAATAAGAAAATTGGGTCTTCACGACCATGTCATCTACATAACATTCAACTTTATTGCCTATTAAAGGCTTAAAAACTTTGTTTACAAGTTGCTAGAAAGTTGCTCCAACGTTTTTTAATCCAAAGGGCATGACTTTAGAACAGTACAGTCGTAACTCAGTTGCAAAAGTTGTTTTCTCTTAGTTAGGTAAGTCCATCTAGATCTAATTCTAGTCGGAGTAGGCATCCATGAAGCTCAACAACTTGTGCCTTGAGGTCGCGTCTATTAGGCAGTCAATTTTGGGAAGGGGGGAATTGTCCTTTGGGCAGGCTCTGTTGAGGTCAGTGTAGTCTACGCGCATGTGCCATTTGCTGTTGGCTTTCTTCATGAGCACAGGATTAGCTACCCAGCTCAGATATTGGACATCTCTAATGAAGTTTGATGCAAAGAGCTTCCCGACCCCCTCATCTACTACCCTCCACCTCTCTGGGGTGAGGTTTCTTTTCCTTTGTCTGACTGGCCTGACTAAAGTGTCCACATTAATCTTGTGAGTAATTATGGTTGAATCTATGCTGGGCATTTTTGCTATTGACCATGCAAAAACATCTAAATTTTCAAGTAAAAAACTTACTCGAGTAGACCAGAGTGGTTTGCTCAGGCGAGCACCGATTTGGACAGTCTTCGTGGGCTCGGTGTCAGAGACCAGGACTTGGACTATATCCTTCACCATTGTAGCTCACTAATCAGCATACTCAGGGGGCGGCTCCAGCTCGACATTGTCTACCAAATTTGCTTTTCCCTTCAGTGCCACGATGTAGCACTTTCGAGACTCTAGTTGGTTGCCTCGTACAACCCCCACTCCATACCTCGTCGGCAACTTCATCGATAGGTAGTATGTCGACACCACTGCACATAGTGCATGTAGGATGGGCTGACCTAAGATTGCATTGTAGGGGGACGGGGTGGCAACTACTAGGAAAGTGTGCTCAAACCGGACGGTGTTAGGCTTTGTTCCTATTGCTACCGACACCTTGATCCTGTTGAGGGGCTTCACCACATCTCCACTAAAACCGACTAGAGGCACGTCTGTTGGATGTAGATCCTTTCGGTTCAGCTTCATCTTCTCAAACGCCTTCAGGAAAATGATGTCCATCGAACTGCTTGATTCCACCAGAATCCGCTTTACCTCGAAGTCATTGATGATCATCTTAACAACGAGGGCATCAACATGCAAATACTAGATCCCAAGAGCATCGTCCTTAGTAGAGTATATGACTTTCTCCACTCGAGGGTGCTTTAGTGTGTTCTCATCTTCGTTTCCAGCTCCTAAACTGCATTCTTTCCTGCCACTATATTGCAACCTTCTACTATCGACCCACCGGTGACCATATTAATCACCTCATATATTGGTCTCTCTAGTGTTGGTGGATCCCGAGGTGGCTGGTTGCAGTAATTTTGCCTGCTTGACTCCAATGCATCTCTACGCTACTTGGCATGTCAGTGGTCTCTATCATCATACTCGATGAACTGCCTAAGGTAGCCACGACAGATCAGCTCCTTGATCTCATCCTTCAGGTTTCGCAGCTCTCTGTATCTTGCTCGACGTCACGGTGGAAGTGATACTATCAGTTTGGGTTGCGATTGGCAGGGTCTCCTCTCATCCTGGGCGGCCACTTGACGTGGTTGGCTTCTTTTATTTGCATCAAAATCTCACCCTGTTTTGCATTCAAGTTGGTGTAGTTTTAGTTTTGGATTGGTGGGGTTCTAGATCCGATCTAATCTAGAACCCCGATGTGGTGACCTGCTCTTTTTGGGCAATTTGCTTCACCTGTTGCGAGGTGACCTACTTCATTTTGGCGACTTACTTTTTCTCCGCTAGTGTTTAATGTTGCTTCCCTCTTCTTCTGTTCTCTTTCTCTTCCCAACCTGCTACAACTCAAACTGAGATTTGAGAACCTCCTCCACCTTTATGAACTTTTCGGCTTCTATGAGGAATGCTTCTATGGAAGTTGGGGGGTTCAACTCGAGTTGCCAACATAGATAAGGGTGTTGGACTCCCTTCTGGGCTGCGGTGAGCTGTATGGTTGGGTCGAGGTTTGGTACCTGGAACCTCTCAAGGTTGAACCTTTTAATGTAGTCCCTAAGGGGCTCATTTTCTTGCTAGACCACATTCAGTAGGCTTGTTGTTGACTTCAGGCACCTCTTGCTCGTAGCGAAGTGCGTGGTCAAGAACTCTACAAACTGGCTCCAGTTCTTTATTGAACCAGGGGGCAGTCCCCGGTACAATAATCTCGTCGTACATTTAAAGATTGTAGAGAAGGCCACACAGAGGTAGGCATCATTTGCTCCATGGAGCAGCATCAAAGACTGGAAACTATCACTATGGTCATTGGGATCATTCATACCATCATATGTCTCTAGGTTGGGTGCTTTGAAATTCTTTGGTCATGGAGCTATGAAGATTTCTGGTGCTATTGGGGATGGTCGGCTCAGGTAGTGAGGTTTGCTGCACAACGACCGACCTAATTTCTTCTCTCTTCCCCTTATTGGCCTCCATAGTAGGGGAAACACCGCTCTTAACGGTGACGCAACGTGAGCTTCTACGGTGTCACTTCATTCATGATGTTTGCCTTTGTGTTTGCAGGAGTCATGACCTTGGTGTTGTCTTACACAGGGGACGAGTTTCGGTTGTCAAGATGGTAGGACAGGTCTGGGGCAGGGTCCCTGCTCTTGTCATCGGGTTGTTGGTTGCTAGGTTGTCGGCCATTCTATTGGCGATGATGCTAGTCATTTTGTTGACGGTGGTGTTGGTCATTCTAATGATCGTTCTACTACTGGTTAACTTACTAGTTGTATTGTTGCTGGACCACAAGGGCTCAAGGTGGTGATGGATGCCGAGGAGGTGTTGGACCTCGATGTGGTATTGGGCCCCGAGTTGGTGATGGACATTGGGGTTGCTAGTGCTGTTGAGGCTACTATGACGGCATGAATGCTTCGAACCTCTCCTATTTGAAGGTTCATCCTCCTTACGTATTGCACCAGTTCATAGAACTGTCGCGTGTCTATTCCCACAGGAAGCTTAGATGGCCCTACCACAGGGAGAGGGGCGTTCACATGAGGCAATGGTGCATTTACCTGTTTTAGTGGGAATGTTGGGTTCAACATTGCTGATACTCCTGGAAGAGTTAAGGGCATAGTGAATTGCCTGATTGTCACGGAGGGGATCTCTAGGTTCATCGTGGGTTGCTCTTGCCCCCCAGTGACTGGTACTTCACCGTTGTTGTTGTTGATGTTGTTGGAAGATGCCATTGAGTGTGTGAAATTCAAAAACTAGAAGTAGGAACTTATCTTTTTGTTGTGGTTCCCACAAACGATGCCAATTGATGGTTCACGATCTGGTTGCTCCTAACTGGAGGGCAGCTTGGACGTTGGTCTGCTTGGTTGGCCTGTCGAACTACAAGAAAACAAGATCAGAGGACCTTGGGTGGCTTATCCAGAGTGGGCACTCCAATGCTTAAGTTAGAAAGTGGAGTTTGTGAGCTGAAGGATTAAGTAAGCTAAAGGGCTAGTGAGAAAATAATTGTGCATACCTTATAGCATTGGGGTTGAAGCCCTTATATAGGCGAGCTGCCGTAGGTCTTACGAAACACCTCCGAGATCCCCAACCTACGTTACCAAGAGTCCGTTCCGCACCCGGAGGTGGGCTTCATGTGAGCTGATAAGGCTTACCAAGTCCGTCAGATCTGGGCAGGATAAGGATAAGGCTTGTGGACGTACGACGTGATCCCAAAGAGGATGGAGACAACTGGCTAGCTTATAGAAATTGGCTACATGTCACCTCGGCAGGTTAGGCCATCACAAGCTGCTCAGACCTCGGTTTTGGCCGAGATGCCCGAGGTACCCGAGCTGACGTGGCCTGCTGAGGTGGTAGGAAATGCTGAATCATTGTCTATGTCATCACGTCAATCCACGTGTTTGCATGTTGACAGATCGAGCCAAATTACCCCTCATCACGTCACACATCTGAGATGAGATCAAGTTGGCTATAGCAAGTGTTAATGGAATGCTGATTCATCACTGAATCCAGAGGAAGGCTCTTCAAGTATGACGGGAGGGATACCTAAGAATTATACAATCCAAAATTCTATGTTCCATCCATATCCGTTTGGACCTCAGTTTTATAACCTACGTTCCATTAGATGCTCTCCTCTCCAAGGCTGAAGAAGCAAATTTAGATTGGATAGCAAGATGGATCAACTTTAGACCCGACCCATTTGTGCCCAACAAATTGAAGCGATATAGTTGTGATTTAGCTTTGCTGAAAGAGTCCAAGTTGACCAAGCTCATCCCACAACTTTCTCCATGATATATAATCCAGTCGTCCTGGGGAAACCCCATGAGTTGTAAAAATCTCCACTTCATCAAACTATTAACAAGCAAACGAAAAGAAAAACAGCATTAGTTATTTCTGTCAATATTTAATCCACCCACTGGTCACTCTCTAGAACCTGCTCATCAAAGAGACTGGGAGATCTAGACGATGAGGATCTCAGAAAAACTTCTGTTGGCCGTCTTGATCAATCTCTGTCTTGTAGCTACGTCAATTCATGGCTCCGCCAGCAACACCGGTAGACAGGTGGGTCTCTCTATCTTGTGTATTAGCTTTATGGAGTTTGTTCAAAGCATCAGATAATGGTCATTATTGTGTTGATAACAGCCATATATAGTGTACATGGGAGAAGTGCTGGAGCATGGATTGGTTCCAGAAGAGCAACACCGCAGTCTGCTTACTGAAGTCATCGAAGAGTAAGTAGGCTGATGCCTTTCACCTTTGGCTGTGACACTTATCTAACATTTGTTGGGTGAATTTCTGATTTTGATAATTGCTTTTGAATATTGCTGATAAGATCAGAGATGGTATCTGTTTCTGTTAATAACTTGCTAGGTAATAACTCTGTTTAGAGAACAGATCATGCACTATCAGAAACATATATAATAGGTCTTTCCGGGAGTTAGTTGCTAAACTTCTAGGAATTGTTTGAAATTGGATGTTGATGAAAATGTTGTTCTTTTTCCAAGTGAGAGCATTGCAAGATTGTCCATATTACACAGCTATAAGAGGAGTTTTAATGGGTTCGTGGCCATGCTGTTGCCACATGAAGCAAATCGACTGATGGGTATGTATGGCTATCTATCAAAAACTGAACTTTTAATACTTCCGTGCACTGATCCAAATACAACAATGAAAATGAAGAATGTTTTTGGTTGGATCATTGCAGAGAGAGAGGAGGTCGTATCCGTTTTTCCAAACACCAAACTTAAGCTTCACACCACAAGATCATGGGATTTTCTGGGAATGCCTCTAACAGTAAATAGGAGATATAAAATTGAGAGAGATATCATAGTGGGTTTGTTGGACACAGGTAATTTAAAGCTGGAAAAGCAGGCAATACTCGGTATCTTTAGCTTCTTGTTTGATCCATTTGTTTAGATTTTTTTTTTTTTC